>NW_004444203.1:2003042-2026442 GCF_000243295.1 Trichechus manatus latirostris
TAAGGTGGGCCTGACCCAAGCCATGGTATTTTCAATCATCTCATGTGCATGTGAAAACTAGACAGTCTATTCAAGGACGACCAAAGAAGAGTTGATGCCTTTGAATTGTGGTGTTGATGAAGAATATTGAATATAAGGTGGACTGCCAGAAGTAGGAACGAATCAGTCTTGGAAGAAGTACTGCCAGAATGCTCCTTAGAATTGAGGATGGCAAGACTTCATCTCACATGCTTTGGACATATTATCAGGAGGGACCAATTCTTGGAGAAGAACATCATGCTTGGTTAAGTGAGGGTCAGTGAAAGAGAGAAAGACCTTCAACAAGATGAATTGACACATTAGTTGCAACAACAGGCTCAAGCATAGCAAGGATTGTGAGGATGGCACAGGACTGGGCGGTGTTTCTTTCTGTTGTACATAGGGTTGCTATGAGTCAGAACCAACTCAAGAGCACCTAACAGCAACTAGAAAACAAGACAAAAGAAAACAACCCACTGCCATCGAGTCAATTTTGACTCATAGCAACCCTATAAGATAGAGTAGAACTGCCCAGTAGGGTTTCCTGTGCTGTAATCTTTATGGAAGTAGACTGCTGCATCATCCTCCCTTGGAGCAGCTAATTGGTTTCAACTGTTGATCCTTCGGTTAGCAGCCGAGTGCTTAACCACTGCATCATCAGGGCTCCTTAAGTTTATCTTACAATGATCCAAACAAAACAAAACAAAACAAACTGGTTGCTAAAGAGTTGATTCTGACTCACGGAGATCCCATGTGCGTCAGAGTAGAGCTGTGCTTCATAAGGTTTTAAATGGCTGATCCTTTGCCAATAGATTTTCAAGCTTTTCTTCCAAAGCACCTCTGGGTGGACTGGAACCACCCATGTTTGGGATAGCAGTGAGGGTGTTAACTATTTGCACTACCCAGGGACTCTATCTTATATGACAGAGTATCTTTTTTTTTTTTTAATAAAATCCTACATGTGTTCACTTTTTTGACAAAAGTATGTTTTGCAGCTAATTCACCCCTCATCCCATCTGATCCTGTTTGAAATTTATCTTTATATACATATATACAATTATACTTAAACAGAATGCATACTTTTATTAAGGGTTTTTAATCAAGTATTACATTATAACCACCACATGTCTGTCAGTTTCTTGTACTGTGAGGACTTGTGTGTTGCTGTGATGCTGGAAGCTATGCTACTGGTATTCAAATGCTAGCAGGGTCACTCATGGCGAACAGGTTTCATCTGAGCTCCCAGACTAAGACAGATGAAGAAGATGGACCCAGAAGTCTACTTCTGAAAAGAATTAACAAGTGAAAACCTTACGAATAGCAGCGGAACATTGTCTGATACAGTGCAGAAAGATGAGCCCCGCAGGTTGAAAGGCACTCAAAATATGACTGGAGAAGAGCTGCCTCCTCAAAGTAAAGTAGACCTTAATGATGTAGATGGAGTCAAGCTTTTGGGATCTTCATTTGCTGATGTGGCATGACTCAAAATGAGAAGAAACAGCTGCAAACATCCATTAATAATCAGAACCTGGAATGTACAAAGTATGAATCTAGGAAAATTGGAAAACATCATAAATGAAATGGAACGCATAAAAATCGATAGCTTAGGCATTAGTGAGCTGAAATGGACTGGTATTGGCCATTTTGAATAGGACAATCATACAATCTGCTATGTTGGGAATGACAACTTGAAGAGGAATGAGGTTGCATTCATCATAAAAAAGACCATTTCAAGATCTATCCTGAAGTACTAGGCTGTCAATGATAGGATAATCTCCATACAGCTACACGGAAGACCAGTTTAATACAACTGCTATTCAAATTTATGCACAACCACTAAGGCCAAAGATGAAGAAACTGAAGATTTTTACCAACTTCTGCAGTCTGAAATTGGTCAAACATGCAATCAGGATGCATTGATAATTACTGGTGATTGGAATGAGAAAGTTGAAAACAAAGAAGAAGGATCAGTAATTGAAAGACATGGCCTTGGTAATAGAAACAATGCTGGAGATTGCAAGACAGAATTTGGCAAGACCAATGACTTCTTGATTGCAAATACCTTTTTTCACCAACATAAACGGCGACTATACACGTGGACCTCACCAGATGGAATACATAAGAATCAAATGGACTACATCTGTGGAAAGAGACAATGGAAAAGCTCAATATCATTAGTGAGAACAATGCCATTTGCTGACTGCATAACATACCATTAATTGCTCATATGCAAGTTCAAGATGAAACTGAAGAAAATTAGAACAAGTCTATGAGAGCCAAAGTACGACCTTGAGCATAACCAACTCAAAACGACAGTATGGGACAGACTACAGCTGCACCGTAGAGTTTCCAAGGAGCACCTGGTGAATTCTAACTGCTGAACTTTTGGTTAGCAGCCGTAGCACTTAACCACTACACTACCAGGGTTTCC
This sequence comes from Trichechus manatus latirostris, assembly GCF_000243295.1. Lineage (NCBI taxonomy): Eukaryota > Metazoa > Chordata > Mammalia > Sirenia > Trichechidae > Trichechus > Trichechus manatus. Next base: position 2,005,492 of record NW_004444203.1, read on the forward strand.
ACCTTGAGTATATCCCACCTGAATTTAGAGACCATCACAAGAATAGATTTGATGTGTTGAACACTAATGACTGAAAACCAGACAATCTGTGGAATGACATCAAGGTTATTATACATGAAGAAAGCAAGAGGTCATTAAAAAGACAGGAAAGAAAGAAAAGGCCAAAATGGTCATCAGAAGAGACTCTGAAACTTGCTCTTGAACATCAAATAGCTAATGTAAAAGGAAGAAATGATAAAGTAAAAGAGCTGAACAGAAGATTTCAAAGGGCAGCTTGAGAAGAGAAAGTAAAGTATTATAATGACATGTGCAAAGAACTGGAGATAGAAAACTGAAAGAGAAGAACTCGCTCAGCATTTCTCAAGCTGAAAGAACTGAAGAAAAAATTAAAGCTTCAAGTTGCAATAGAGAAGGATTCTACCAGGAAAATATTAAATGATGCATGAAGCATCAAATAAGATGGAAGGAATACACAGAGTCACTACACCAAAAGGAATTGGTCAATGTTCAACCATTTCAGAAGGTAGCATATGATCAGGAACTGATGGTACTGAAGGAAGAGATCCAAGCTGCACTGAAGGCACTGAAAAACAAGGCTCCAGGAATTGACCAGATACCAACTGAGATATTTCAACAAATGGATGCTGTGCTGAAAGTGCTCACTCGTCTATGCCAAGAAATTTGGAAGACAGCTACCTGGCCAACTGACTGGAAGAGAAACATATTTATGCCTGTTCCCAAGAAAGGTGATACAACTGAATGCAGAAATTATAGAACAATGTCATTAATATCACACACAAGTAAAACTTTGCTGAAGATCATTCAAAAGCGGAGGCAGCAGTATATCGACAGGGAACCGACAGAAATTCAAGCTGGATTCAGAAGAGGAAGTGGAACCAGGGGCATCACTGCTGATGTCAGATGGATCCTGGCTGAAAGCAGAGAACACCAGAAAGACGTTTACTTGTATTTTATTGACTATGCAAAGGCACTAGACTGTGTGGATCATAGCAAATTATGGATAACATTGCGAAGAATGAGAATTCCAGAACTGTTAATTGTGCTCATGAGGAACCTGAACATCAGTCAATAGGTAGTGGTTCCAACAGAACAAAGGGATACCACATGGTTTAAAATCAGGAAAGGCGTACATCAGGGTTGTATCTTTTCACCATACCTATTCAATCTGTATGCTGAGCAAATAATTTGAGAAGTTGGACTATATGAAGAAGAACGGGGCATCAAGATTGGAGGAAGACTCATTAGCAACCTTCGCTACGCAGATGACACAATTTGGCCTGCTGAAAGTGAAGAGGACTTGAATCACTAATGAAGACCAAAGACCACAGCCTTCAGTACGAATTACACCTCAGCATAAAGAAAACAAAAATCCTCACAACTGGACCAATAAGCAACATCATGATAAACGGACAAAAGATTGAAGTTGTCAAGGATTTCATTTTATTGGATCCACAGTCAACACCCATGGAAACAACAGTGAAGAAATCAAACGACTCATTGCATTGGACAAATCTGCTGCAAAAGACCTCTTTAAAATATTGAAAAGCAGAGATGTCACCTTCAAGACTAAGATACGCCTGACCCAAGCCATGGTGTTTTCGATTACCTCATATGCATGCGAAAGCTGGACAATGAATAAGGAAGACAGAAGAAGAATTGATGCCTTTGAACTGTGGTGTTGACGGAGAACACTGAATGCACCATGGACTCCTAAAAGAACGAACAATCTGTCTTGGAAGAAGTACAACCGGAATGCTCCTTAGAAGAAAGGATGGTGAGACCACGTCTCACATACTCTGGATGTGTTATCAGGAAGGATCATTCCCTGGAGGAGGACATCATGCTTATTAGAGTAGAGCGTCAGTGAAAAAGAGGAAGACCCTCAAGGAGACGGATTGACACAGTGGCTGCAACAATGGGCTCAAGCATAACAATGATCATGAGGATGGCGCAGAACCTGACAGTACTTCATTCTGTTGTACACAGTGTCACTGTGAGTTGGAACCAACTCGAAGCCACCTAACAACAACATTTTATTATCCAAAGACTCAAATTTAGGTTTATTATTTTCTCTCTATTAATTGATTACTTTTTGTCTCTTTATTATCTCCTTATGTGTCCCAAATTTGTGTTTAATTTGTTCCTTTTTAGCTTCTTAAGGTGGAATTTAAATAATTTATTTTAAACATTTTTTCTTTTCAGATAAACTTTTTAAAGCTATAAATTTCTTTCATAGCTCTGCCTTATCTGCATCCACAAAGCAAAATACACTCCCATTCAACAATTTCTACACATAATGTTCAGTAACATTGGTTACATTCTTCACATTGTCTTAATATTCTCGTTTTTTTCCTGTTCTAGTTGTTTCACGTTGTTATGCTCAAGCATAGCAACGATTATGAGGATGGCGCAAGACTGGACAGTGTTTCGTTCTGTTGAACTGACTCGATGGCACCTAACAACAAAATACATGCATACATATATATACATATATATGTTTGGTTTTCGCTGTTGTTGCAAAATTAAATATAACATAACATTTGTCAATTCATCCTTTTTCTTGTGTACAGCTTAGTGGCTTCAATTATATTTGTTAAGCTTGTGAAACTTCACCCACATTCGGTGCCACCTTTCTCATCACCATAAAAGAAAGTGACTGCTACCTAGAGAATGATCTCCCTCTTCCCCCACCAGCACCCCTGGTAACCACCAATGAACACTGGCCTTTGTATATTTACCTATTCTTGTCATTTCATAAAAGTAAGATCATACAATGTGTGTCCTTTTGTGATTGATTTATTTCACTCGGCCTAATGTCCCTGAAGTTCATCCATGTTGCAAGATGATTCGGAGCTTATTTTTCATTATGGCTAAGTAGTGTCCATTGTATGTGTGTACCACATTTTGTGTATCCATTGATTCGTTGATAGGCCCTTAGTTTGTTTCCATCTTTTTCCTTGCGAATAGTGCTACAATGAACACAGGTGCGCATGTCTGTTCCTGTATTTCTACTAGATCCTGTGATGGTTAAGATTGTATGTCAGCTTGGCTAGGCCATGATTCTCAGTGTTTTAGCAGTTGTTTAAGGTTGTGATCACTTCCCTGTTAAAATCTGATATGTGATCACCCCCAAGATGGAATCTACTGAGTGGTACTGGCAGGGGTGGGGAGTGTGGCAGCTCACCACCCCCTCAGCTTCATCTTTCTGCTTTCCACCAGTTACTTTCTGCCTGCTCACCTTGTGAAAGTTTTTTGGCTTGTTCCATATTCAGCAGCTGCCTCTTCTTGTCTCACCTCCGGTTCTTGGGACTTGAGCTAGCAGCTTACTTGTCGACTTGGAACTCGTCAATCTTCACAGCTTGCGAGCAAGAGTCCTGTTCCCAGACCTGCTGCTCTTGGGTTCACCAGCCCCTGCAGCTACGTGAATCAGGAGAAAGCTTGTGGTCTTGTCTGCTGATCTTGGAATTTCATTGACCTTCACAGCCTGTGAGTGGGAGGCCTGCTCACTGACCTTGGGTTTGCCAGCTTCTGTGGCTTCGTGAATTGGGAGAGGCCTCTACCCTGATCCATGGACTTGGGAAATTTTAGCCTCTACATGTGTGTGAGCTGTTTCCTTGATATAAATCTCTTTATATATGTACTTATATGCTTTACTGTTTTTGCTTCTCTAGAGAACCCAGCCTAAGACAGATCCCTAGGGTATATACCTAGCAGTGGAACTGCTGGGTCATATGGTAGTTCTATTTTTAAGTTTTTGAGGAATCACCATACTATTTTCCACAGCATTTATACCATTTTGCCTTCCCACCAGCAGTAGATAAGGATTCCAGTTTCCCCACATCCTTACCAACATTTAATCTATTTTTTGATTAATGTCATTTTAACAGGAGTGAGGTGGTATTATATAGTAGTTTTGATTTGCATGGAAACTATGGTGGCATCGTGGTTAAGAGCTATGGCTGCTAACCAAAACTCTATGGGGCAGTTCTCTTCTGTCATTTAGGGTCACTATGAATCGGAATTGACTCGATGGCAACGGGTTTGTTTTTCTTTTTTTTTAATGGCTAATGAAAATACACATCTTTTTCTGTTGTTGCCACTTGTATATGCTCTTTGGTGAAGGTTCTATTCATGTCTTTGCTCATTTTTGATTGGGTTATTTGTCTATTTGTTAAGTTGTAGAAGGTATATGTATATTGGATATTAACCCTTACCAAATTTATTGTCCCTGAAGATTGTTTTCTCAGTTTGAATGTTGTCTTTTTACTCTTTTGATGATCATAAGTATATAATTTTTATGAGATCTCAGTTATCTAATTTGTCTTCTGTTGTTTGTGCCTTTGTAGTTGCATGTGGTAGTCAATCACTAAAAAAAAACAAAACGAAAAACTAGGTCCTATAGTTTTGCCCCATGTGTCCTTTGAAGAAATTTGTGGTTTAACATTTAGGTCTTTGCTCCATTTTGAGTTACTTTTTGTGCATAGTGTGAGTTATGTGTCTTGCTTCATTTTTCTGCATGTGGATATCCAATTTTGCCAGCACCATTTGTTGAAGAGACTGTTTCTTTCCCCATTAAGTAGACATAGACCTCTTGTCCGAAATCACGTGTCTATATATGGATGGATTTATTTCTGGGCTCTCAATTCTATTCCATTGGTCTATTTGCCTATCGTTGAACCACTACTTGTTTTTTTTTATTACTGTAGCTGTATAGTAAGTTTTGGAACTGGGAAATATGAGGCCCCTAATTTGTACTTCTTCAGAATTGCTTTAGCTATTCAGGGCCTCTTCCCTGAATAGTTTTTTTTAATTTCAATAGAGAATGTTGTTGGAATTTTGATTGAGATTCCATTGTATCTATTTTTTGCCTCAGTATTGACATTTTCACCGTATTTAGTCTTCTAATCTATTAGCATGGAATGTCCTTCCATTTACTTAGGTCTCTTTTAGTTTCTTGTAGTAATTTATAGTTTTCATTGTATAAGTCTTTACATCCCTGGGGTATTGTTTTCTTGATTTGTTTTTCAGATTACTCCTTCTTGGTGTAAAAAAACCTAGCTGATTTTTGTTTGTTTATCTTGTACCCTGCAAAACCACTGAATTCTTCTATTATTTCCTGCAGGTTTCTTGTGGAATCTTTGGGATTTTTATGTATAGGATCATGTTATCTACAAATAAAAATAATTGTACTTCTTCCTTTCCGATTTAGATACCCAGTACATTTTTTCTTGCCTCATTGCTCTGGCTAAAACTTTCAGTACAATATTGAATACAAGTAGTGATAGTTGACATCCTTGTCTTGTTCCCATCCTCAAGGAAAAGGCTTTCAGTCTTTCTCCATTAAGTATAATGTTGGCAGTTGGATTATCATATGCACCCTTAATTATGTTCAGAAATTCCCCTTCTATTCCTACCTTGTTGAGAGTTTATATCAGGAAATGCATTGGATTTTATCAAATGCCTTTTTCTGCATCTATTGAGATAATTGCGTGGTTCTTTTTCTTTGTTTTATTAATATAGTATATTAGATTGATTGATTTTTTAATGATGAACCATCTTTGTATTCCTGGAATAAATACCACTTGGTCATGGTGTATAATTTTCTTAATATGTTGTTGAATGCTATTTGTTAGAATTTTGTTGAGAATTTTTGCATCTATACTCATGAGGGATACTGGTCTGTCATTTTCTTTTCTTGTGAAGTCTTTATCTGATTTTGGTATCTGGGCAATGCTAGCTTCATAGAATGAGTTAGGGAATATTCCTTCCTCTTTTAAGTTTTGGAAGGGTTTGAGTAGGATTGGTGTCATTTCTTCTCTGAGTGTTTGGTAAAGTTTCCTAATGAAGCCATCTGGTCCAGGGCTTTCCTTTCTTTTCTTTTTTTTTTACAACCGATTCAATCTCTTCTCTTGTTATGGTTCTGTTGAAATTTTCTATCTCTGTGTACATTCAGGTGGGTTATCTGTTTCTAGGAATCTATCCATTTCATCTAAATTTTCAAGTTTGTTGGAGTACAATTGTTCATAGTATTCTGTTATGATCGTCTTTGTCTCAGTTGGATCTGTTGTAATGTCTACAATTTTGTTTCTTATTTTTGTTCTTTGCATTCTGTCACGTTTTTTCTTTGTCATTCTAGCCAGTGGTTTGTCTATTTTATTGATCCTTTCAAAGAACCAACTTCTAGTCTTGTTGATGCTATTGTTTTGTCTATTCTCTATTTCATTTATTTCTACTTGTAGCTTTATTATTTCGTATCTTCTGGTAGTGCTGGGCTTCTTTTGCCCTTTTTTTAATTTCCTGAAGTTGTAGAGTTAAGCTATTGATTTTGGATCTTTTTTTTTTTTTTTTTAGTGTAGAAATTTGTTGGTATGAATTTCCCTCTGAGTACTGCTTTCACTGAGTTCCAAAGGTTTTGGTATGTTGTGTTTCCTTTTCGTTTATTTCTAAGTATTTTTTTTAAATTTAACTCTTGACTTCTTCTATGACCTATAGATTTATTAGTACTTTGTTATTTAGTTTCCATGTATTTTCACCCTTATTCTTCCTGTTATTGATTTCTAGCTTCATTACATTATGGTCAGAGAAGTATTTCTTACAAAGTTTTATATCCTGTATATGAATATGCCATCACTTCAAAATGTTTTTCTAATCTCCTTTGTGATATTTATTGTACTCATGGATTATAAACGGAGCCCACATATACAAAACATCTCTTCTCTTTCCACAGTTCTTTTACCAATCATAGACCATTTGATTAGGTAATAGAAGGAAGTATATTTACATTTGTTAGTTCTTCTGTTTTTTGGGTGTGCCTTGAGCTATTAATTTTGGTTCACTGTGTGATCAGTGACAAGTTATTTAACCCCTTTAATGTTCAATCAATTTATCTGTAAAATGAGTACATAAATCAACGGTGTACTAGTACCACAGCTTTGCAAGATTTGGTTGTCAAACATTCAGGGATTTTAAAGCTGGGTGTCAAGCCACTGTCAAGTTGAAATTAGGCATAGTGGAAGTATATACAGCCTGAAAATTGGATAACATTACAAATCAGAGCTTTTTATATTTTCTTTCAGAGAGCTGGTTTATGAAAATAAAAAATACAGTACATGCCATGGGAAAATGTTGTGCTTATGTACATAAAGCACCTAGTGCATGGTGGCCTCACAGTCAATATTAGTACAGCTACATACTTCTGAAGGACAGAGAGACTGGTCTGAGGTGAGATGATGCATGCACACTAATTTGGTAATATCAACACCTGAAAAATTGTCCTAACTTGGACCTAGTTCTTTTATGCCTTGGGGTTTATCCTAAGGAAATATTTGGAGTGAATTTAAAAAATTTATAAGATATTGTATAATAGTAAAAACTAAGCATTAAAAATACACATAAACATTAAATATCCAATTGTTAAACTGTAAGCTCCTTGAAGACAAAGACTATAGCATATTATCCTTTATATTTCTAGCAATCAGAACAGTGAATATTTAATAAGTAGTTGTTGAATGAAAGAAAGAATAAATAAGAACATTGGTAATAAATATTACATCTACAATATTATGTATCTGTTAAGAATTAAGTTTTCAAAAATAGTTAATTAAATGAGAAAACATTCATGATTAAATATTAAGTAAAAAAAGCAACATGGATACCTCTGGAGACCCCGTAACTTCAAGTTGGTACAAAAATACAAAACAAAATTCAATCAAATAATTACTCTGTTACAAACACCCACACCCACACCCACACACACACACACACACACAACATACACTGAGAAAGGCAAAAAAGAGAAACTGAGAGAGATCAATTAGGGAGAAATAACATCACAGTTTAAAAAACGATTTTAACTAGTGATAGCACTAACGTTGATTTTATTTTCTTCTCTTCATGATACTGTATTTTTTTTTCAAAATTTCCATAAAGACTGTTTCTTTTATCAGAAAAAAGCAATATGCATTGAAAAATTAAAAGAAATATTGTTAAAACAATTCAGAAAATATCAGTAAGAGGAAAGCATGTATAGATGTTTTCAAATAAATGCACTGTCTATTAATATAAAAACAAAATTAATGGATAATGAGTAGTTAAAAAGAAACATAATAACTGAAAGCAGTCAGAAAACTTTATTCAGAAATTAAGAAATGCCTGCCTGTCTGTGTTACCTCTTCCTCCCTTTTTTTCTTCCCTGCTTCTTTTTTCTCTCAAAATCTAGCCCTCAAAAATTCCAGTAAATGCTTTTGAAACTGAATTGATCTTAACTGTTTGAAATTTTGGAGACATAATCTTCATATCTTCATAACTTAACTATCCATCCGCTAAATTCTGGGGAAGTATTGTCTGATTTGCAGCGTTTAGAAAATGTGCCACTTTATCATCAATGTTCTCCATTTCATTGCATTCTATTTAACGATGTAGCTTCCTAAAATTCTTTCGAGTGCATAATTTGTATCGACACTAATGGGACCAGAAAGAGATTCATCAAATCCATGATTATAAAATTTAAAACCATGGAAGTAGTAAAATATTGATTGTTAGCTTGTTACCAACAACTTACATTTCCGAATAATTACATGATTAGTACTTCACAGCCAATTCTAAAGTGGCTTTCCCCTTCTTATCCTGTTGTAATCCTTATTTGTGATTATTTCATAGCTGAATACACCATTCCTGCCTTCTTCAAAATCCATTTCCTTCATTTTTCCTCCTCTACTTTCCTCAGTATCTATTAAAATCGTTTTCCTCTCAGAGAGCTAATGTTCTTCCCTCTTCAGAGAGACATAATTTCTCACCCATTAATGCTCATAAGCTGTGAAGAAAGACATGCGTATGGGTATCAACACTGCTGAAAGTTTCTGAAATTGAGTGAGGTCTCTGTATTTATATTTCCCAGTACATTAGAAAGGCACACTTTCTTGACTATAAATTACTGAAAAAAAAATTTCCTTTTCTATGTGTATGTGTATTAATATGAAATAACATGAGGATTAGATTATAAAGGTATATTTTATCTTCAAACGAAATGTAAGGCACAATTGTTTGATGGATGTTACTGGTCATACTGGGAGTCAGGAATGGACAAGTACGAGTTCAAGTGATAGGATGCATGTTTTAACTTGATGAAATAGAGAGAAATAATGTTTTGGGAGTTCAAATAATGATTTTACATATGGCTGAACTTCAGCACAAAACAGCTGATAGTTTAGACAAAACAATATTTTGGCTTGTTGAATATAGGACTAATATAAATATTGTACTACTACAAATATTTTAGTTCATATAATCCGAATTGGATTTTACTCTTTACTTGCTGTTCTAAGAATATTAATCTGAGGTCTAATATTTCTGTCCTAGTTTTCTTCAAAAGAATTTCAGATGCAAAAGTGCAGCAGCATCTGGGTAGAGCTAATTGGTTGGCTGGATTAGTTGCTTTGTGATAATTTCATGCTAGTGTGCATACAATATGTAAAAGAGCAGAGTTAAATCTAGGCATGATTAACTATCTGGAAATCCCACAAACACAGCAGATTTGACTTATCTAGGTGGAAATGCTCATTTGTTTTCATAGTGATAATTTGACCAGACCTCAGGATACTAAAAATGTGACAGTGGAAGATTCTGTCAATGCGAAGGCATTTAAACTTTCATGTTTCAGGCTATATCTGAGCTTAATCTCCTCTGAAGGGGATCGTTTTTTAGATATCATCCCTGGTGGTCCAGTGGTTAAGTGTTCCACTGCTAACCAAAAAGTTAGCAGTTCAAATCCACCAGCTGCTTCTTGGAAACCCTATGGGGCAGTTCTATGCTGTCCTATAGGGTTGCTATGAGTTGGAATCAACCCGCTGACAATTGTTTTTTTCCTTTGTTACTTTCTTACCTCTTGCCCTACCAGGTACCTGTTAGAGAAACTCTTCCACGATATGCTCATTTTGCAAGTGAGACCTCCAGCTCATTCAAAGATAAAACTTCACAGGAGAAGGGAGCATATTTCCTGTGCAGGAAAGGCAGTGGCAGGAAGGAATCAAAATAATGGAGGAGCTCCTTGGGAGCCAGTGAGTTGCCCTTTAAGTGGAGACCCTGGCAAAGGGAGCAGTGGTCTCACTTCCCTGGAAAAGGCACAAAGTCAGCTTCCTACAAGGTCATCAATGTTGTATTGCTCTCTGTATATCTGTGTATACAGTTTTATCTGTGTTTCGTACCTAGGGCTCTGAGACTGTGGGGCATGCTAAATATAAACCAGAAACAAAACAAAAACAAACCCACTGCCATCAAGTTGATTCCAACTCATTAGCGTCTCTATAGCACAGAGTAGAACTGCCCCATAGGGTTTCCAAGGCTGTAAATCTTTAGGAAGCAGACTGCCACATCTTCTCCTATGGAGCGGCTGATGGATTGCAATCTCTGACCTCTAGGTTAGCCAGCCAGCACTTTAACCTAGTGCCACCTGTTTAAATGGGAAATAAGAAATAATGAGTGGAAGCACATATTTGGAGCAATGCTAATAACAATTGTTTATTTTGCTACTTTGGACCAAATATAATGTAATCCCTGAGAACCTCAAACTTCAGTATTCAAATATGAAAACTGATGAGTATTAACTCAGGTAGGGAGTTTCTATGTCAGATCTCTTGACTGTATCTATTATGATACTGCTTAAAAAATGATGAAATGCCAATTAGGAAAAAGATAGATGCCTTCAAGTATTTCAGTCTAATGAGATCATCTGTCTTATAAAACTTTTACTCTCGCTAAGGAAGAAAACCTACTCGACAACCATTTATTTAGACATAAAAGGGCAGCAAGTAATTGGGAGCAGAACGTTCTTATACTTTAAAGCACTCTTACACTGACAAGAGGGAATGATGATAATCATTGTGACATACTGGAACTGAATTAAGGTCAGAGTCTACAATGTTCTGACTACGTGGGTGTGTCTTGGGTCACTATGGTATTTGGAATATATTAGTGGCAAGAACCCTGGTGGCACAGTGGTTAAGTGCTCAGCTGATAACTGAAAGTTTGGTGGTTTGGACCCACCAGCTGCTCCATGGGAGAAAGATATGGCAGTCTGCTTCTGTAACGATAACAGCCCTTGGAAACCCTATGGGGCAGTTCTACTGTGTCCTATAAGGTCACTATGAGTCAGAATGGACTTAATGGCAATGGGTTTTTGGTTTAGTGGTAGATGAGAAGATAAGAGAGACTTTGTGAAGTACAGAAAGAAAAGGGTCACACAATTAATGTATTTAAACCTTTCAGAAAAATCAATTAGAAGATTCATCAATTGGAAGGTAGGGTAGGGAAGGAAAACTCATTTAGGAAGTGTGATTTTCCAAGCCCTCCTTGAGTGAAAAAAGTCCCTGAGTGGTACAAACAGTTAGCATGCTCAGCTGCTAACCAAAAGGTTGGAGGTTTGAGTCCATCCAGAGGCACCTTGGAAGAAAGACCTGGCAATCTACTTCCAAAAAATCAGTCATTGAAAACTCTCTGGAGCACAGCTCTACTCTGATACACATGAGGTCTCCTTCAGTTGCAATTGACTTGACAGCGACGGGACCTAGAAACTTGTGTGAAAGGATAAATTTCTACTAGATCCCAGGGGGCACAGCTGGTGTTTGTAGGGTAATTTACATCTTAAATATATTTTCTTATAGTTGTACCACAATTTTCTATCAGTTTTGGAATGTAGGTGAGATTAGTGATATATCAGTATTTGATGGACGGTCACGCCATTTTATGCGACAGAGCAGGCCTTATTAAAACAAGCTCAGCCATCACTGAGGCCCTGTGCTCTTTCCATTGCAGCTCAACAAGTGGCATGTTTGTCATACTCTGCACTTTCCCCTGCCCTCAGTTCAGTATGTCCTGCAATTTCCTATTCAGCCATCAAAGGTGAAGGCTCCATGAGCTGCTAGCTTGAAGGACTGTTCAGCCCTAATTGAGAGAGTAAACAAGAGGCTTTGCTGGTCTCCAAACTTAGTGTGGGCACATTCCTTAGCCATCTAGAGACAACTGAGCAGGTGCTGTTTCTCCCGAGCAGAACGCAGAGGTAGCAAAAAGGCCAGATAATGCGCTGCTTCTTGTGAAGCTGTGGTAGGACATTTACTTAATCTCTTGAGAAGGAGATAGGCGTGTACCATCAGAGGAGAGTGATAGATTTCCAAGGCTGAAATCTTCACGGAAGCAGACTGCCACATCTTTCTCTTGCAGAGCGACTGGTGGGTTTGAATCACTGACCTTTCGGTTAACGGCCGAGCCATTAACCACTGCGCCACCAGGGCTCCCAAGAATGGAAATAGGAAGGGGAGAACTTTTGAGATTGCATAAGAGTATATATAAACCGGTGACAAAGGTCAATAAAATTGCCGTAATTAAGTATAAAAGCCAGCTCTAAGATATTTGACAGTCAAAGCATGAGGTTAAATGCTTTGTTCTCATTATGAAAAGGGAGAAAATATGTCAGCTCTCAGAGGAAAGCAAGATGTTCTAGAACTGTATCAGTTAATAATTATGGCTGTCTGTTAGAAAGAGAGATTCTAGGGTAGTAACATATCAGGGTTTATTCTCATATATAATAAGATGTTTGAGGATAGGTGGCTTTGGTATTGTAGATAAGGAATGCTCTTTGCAATTCTCCTAACTTTATCTTAGTGGTCCCAAATGCACTGCTGAATTTCAGCCACCTAATACCTAGGGAGACCATGTGTGAGACCTTAACAGTGAGTAGAGTTTAGGAAATCTCAGTATTATGTAGCAAAGACCCACATGTAGAAACTGGAGTTCAAATGGTAGAGCTCTCAGTCTGGTCAAACTGGGTCACTAGCCATAAAAGACAGGATTCAGGTAGATGAGATAAAACAGAATCTGTTGTAAAATTGTAGAGAGTAGTGACTTGTTTGCACAGAACAGTAAAGAAGCCGATGCTACATGATATGAGTCCAGAAGTATTGAAGATACAGAGCCAACTTAAGAATTTATACCTCCTTAAGATTTCTCAGACTAGCCACAATGTTTTTCCCAGAAAACAATGTGAAGTTGAGTGTGCAGTGGATCTTAATTATGGGAATTGAAATACTGCAATGGAAGGCAGTAATGTGTGACACAATATTAACTCATAAATGCATATCTACCATTGACAAAGCGAAGAAAACACATTTTGTACAGAGGGTGCAGAATTTTCAGGATATAGTTTCAGTAAAAATAAAAAAAATCCATCAGACATAATTCACATATGTATTTCTTCTAAGACAACATTTAAACATTGCAGTATATTTCCAGAGAGAGATCATGCTTTTTAACTCTTACTCATAATAGAATTTAGCAAATGTTAAACAAGTTGACCGATTCAATCCAAGTATATTTACAAGTGCATTTAAGTTTGTGATGGTTTTATTTTACAATACCAAAAAAAGAGAGAAGAATTGTAATCAAATTTATGCTTTTGAATTTATGTATTCTACTTAGACACTTCAATCTTGAGAAGTGACATCACTAAACTTATATACAAACCAATTCTTAAAGCCTTCCTACAGGGAATGGTTTATGCGTATGCCTCAAATCTCATCTGATTTCTCCTTGGTTTGCAAGAAAATCCTAATAATTATGCAGCTATTATGTTTTTGAAACCACTAAGTTTGAAACTTCAAATTTCCTAGAATTAAAAAGAAAGAAGCTTCAATTTTGTAAATGACTTTCCCTTAATTTATATCTTTGTGCTTTTGGATGAAATGTTAATGATAATGGACAGCTCTGTCTTCCATCTGAAAGGAGCATCTGTGCAATGCTATCAATATGAAAAAAGTAAAAACACAGAACTACATATCATTACGTTGGTTGGAATTACAACTGAGATGTAACCAAAGGAAATCATTTTAAAACTGAGATTTTTTTAAAATAATGATTTGTAAAGCGTCTCTAAAGAAGTATTTTAACTGTATATACCAACATTTAGAAATAACTTTTCTAAATGCTGGTCCATCTAATACTTGTATCTTGTTTTGAGATGTGAGAATAAGTTAAGACATACACATTTTCACAAACTCTGATTTTCTCTTTCCTCACCAGAAATATCCCTAGAGATAAGACAGGTTTGCTTCAGTAACAGTTAGTCCCCTGGGAATACCTCCAACTGCACTCTAAAAATCAGGGAGGTAATTAAGCTGAAAAGAGGAGGAAAACTGTCTGCTTCAGGGGTAGACTTAACCAGAATGGAGATGAAGTTTTCAAAATTATTTCTATCTCTGTCCAATGTGTCATGGATTGCCACTGAACATAAAAAAATTAAATAATGCAACCAAACACATATATTGTTGAGTATATTTGCACATATAATATTGAGTAAATACATAACAAAATGACTCAGAGGGCTGGTATTTTAAAATCTTTAATTAATTTTGGAAAAACAAAGGTCTCTATAAACCAAAAAATAAACCAAATCCATTGCTGTCCAGTTGATTCCCATTCATAGAGACCCTATAGGACGGAGTAGAACTGTCCCATACAGTTTCCAAGGAGCTGCTGGTGGATTTGAACTGCCGACATTTTGGTTAGCAGCCTGAGCTCTTAACCACTGCACCACCAGAGGTTTCTATAGAACGAATTATTTGCCAAGTGAAAATAAATATATGATTCCATTGAAATTTCTTTTAATAATTTACATGAATATTAAAACTACATCCTCAAATACCTTTCCCTACATTTTGAGTCAAGGAAGACAAAATGCCATAAAAACAACATCTAGGATTCCCATGACTTAATGCAATAGAAATTAATTTCTCACTCATCTAACAAATCCACTGGGATGTGTAAGGGTGGCCTTCCATCCAATAATTCAGAAAGCTAGGCCCTTTCCATCTTATGATTTTGCCATTGCCCTAGGAGATTAGAATCTTTTGCTCCCCCTGGAAGGTAAAAAAAAAGAGTGGATAGGACAAACTCACATCTTAACCAGCTCAGCCCAAATGTACAACATAACTTCCATTCCCATTCCACTGGCCAGAAGTTGTATTGCCCACCTAGATGCAAGGGAAGCTAGGAAACATAGGCTCTGCTGAAGAGCCACTTTGCAGCCACAATTTCACATTATGGAAGGACAGTGGGAATTCTCAGTGGACAACTAGCATACCGTAAGACACTTAGAATTATTTGTTTTGATTATACATTCTAAAATCTTGGAAAGCTGTATGAGAGGAGGATCCTGTCTCAGGCAGCTAAAAAATTCATTGAAAGCCCAAATATCTTCTCTGAGATCAAGAAGTCAGCAGCAAAACATCAAAGTTAGATATGTGTACTAGTAGGCAGCAACACCTAAATTGCGTCTATAGGCTTGTTAAACATGCACTCCACAGAGAGGACATGAATTTAGTTTACATTAGCCATGGACAACCGGAATGGTAAGTGAGCCAAGAAGGATTTATAGACGGTTCTTATACAATTTCATAAACAGCAATTCTGCCTCTTTCCATTTCTTCAAAGTGCTGAATGAATCCTTGATCTATATGTAAACTAACAATGCATGGCCATGTCTACCAAGTTCCAGAGACACCTTCCTTCCACCTTATGTAAATTGAATCATCCACGGTGGATAGGGTGTTTGGGCTCATTTCACATGGCGTGTTTTCTGAGTTTTCAAATTGGTTTATGCTCTTCAATTTTCTGACCTCAAATATATAGACTATTAGGCCAGGGTTTTTTTTTGTTTTGTTTGCCTGTTTGTTTGTTATTTTGAGATTATGTAGCCTCCCCCACCCCGCTTATTTACAAAAAAAGGAACAACAAACACACACACACACACACACACACACACACACAACACACCCACTATGGTCTAGAAGAATTATATAATTTGCTAGACGTAAAGCAGCTGATAGTACAGAGCTAGCCCTAGAGGATGCAGGATTATGCCTCCTCCTCTAGGGATGCTTTCTAATTGTTTTTTTTTTTTTCTTCCTTCCCAATGAAAATATATGAACGTTGATTTTGTTTTATTTAATTAGATATCAGCTGAAAGAGTAAACGTAGACACCAGCATGACCTTTCTTCATTACAAGCACATTCTTCAGAAATGTAATCCATGAATCAATACCAACATGAAAAGTTGAAATCAAGATGTAACTGATTTTTTTCAGCCAGCTGTTGACGGGATTTTGAATAAGCAGAGAAGAAATCATTATAGCTATTCTTGAAGAACAAAACGGCTGTAAAAAATGTCGTTTATTACTGAAATAGTTTGTATAATTTCAGAAAGTTAAAACTATGTTAATCAAAAGTGGCAAAGGGCTTATTCCCATAACTAAAAATAACTCATTCAAATTAAAAGACTCTTTGGGTGAATTCTTCATTTACTGTGTCCAGAGCTTCACACAACAAACAACAGTGGAAACTTTCTATTCGTCTAGTTTATTCATCTATATACTCATTGAATATTTATTTCTAGAAGAGACGTAAATAGATGCTTGAACACAAAATGACGTGTTAGTCCCATTGTGGAGAATTTTTATTGTTATTTTAATGTTGTGGATTTATAATTAACCTGCAACACCCTAAGGCACTCAACATGAAAATAAGAATCTCCCATGAGAAGAAGATTTTGAAATTAGTAACTTACCATTTCTTCCATAGAAGAGATGAGAAGTAGGTTGTTGTTGTTAGGTGCCGTCAAGTTGGTTCTGACTCATAGCAACCCTATATACAACAGAATGAAACACTGCCAGGTCCTGCACCATCCTCATGATAGTTGTTATGCTTGAGCCCACTGCTGCAAACACTGTGTCAGTCCATCTCATTGAGGGTCTTCCTCTTTTTTGTTGACCCTCTAACTTACCAAGTATTATATCCTTCTCCAAGTACTGATCCCTCCTGAGAACACGTCCAAGTATGTGAGGCAAAGTCTTGTCATCTTTCCTTCTAAGGAGCATTCTGGCTGTACTTCTTCCAAGACAGATTTGTTTGTTCTTTTGGCAGTCCATGGTATATTCAATATTCTTCGCCAACACCGCAATTCAAAGGTGTCAATTCTTCTTTGGTCTTCCTTATTCATTGTCCAGCTTTCACATGCACAAGAGGTGACTGAAAACACCATGGCTTGGGTCAGGGACACCTTAGTCTTCAAGGTGATATCTTTGCTTTTCAACACTTTAAAGAGGTCTTTTGCAGCAGATTTGCCCAGTGCAATGCTTGTTTGATTTCTTGACTGCTGCTTCCATGGGTATTGACTGTGGATCTAAGTAAAACGAAATCCTTGACAACTTCAATCTTTTCTCCATCTATCACGATGTTGCTTATTAGTCCACTTGTGAGTATTTCTGTTTACTTTATGTTGAGGTGTAAACCATACTGAAGGCTGTGGTCTCTAATCTTCATCAGTAAGTGCTTCAAGTCCTCTTTAGTAAGCAAAGCCGTGTCAGCAGCATAATGCAGTTTGTTAATGAGTCTTCCTACAATCCTGATGCCCAGTCTTCTTCATATACTCCAGCTTCTCAGATTATTTGCTCAGCCTACAGACTGAATTAGTATGGCGAAAGGATGCAACCATGATGCACACCGTTTCTGACTTTATACCATGCAGTATCCCCTTGTTCTTTTGAACAACTGCCTCTTTATCTATGTTCAGGTTCCTCATGAGCACAATTAAGTGTTCTGGTATTTCCATTCTTGGCAGTGTTATCCATAATTTGTTATGATCCACACAATGGAATGCCTTTGCATAGTCAATAAAACACACGTAACATCTTTCTGTTATTCTCTGCTTTCAGCCAGGATGCATCTGACATCAGCAATGATATTCCCGGTTCCATGTCCTCTTCTGAATTCAGCTTGAATATATGGCAGTTCCCTGTTGATATACTGCTGCAGCCACTTCTGAATGATCTTCAGCAAAATTTTACTTGGTTTTGATATTGTTGATGTTTGATAATATCCCCATTTGGTTGCATCACCTTTCTTAGGAATAGGCATAAATATGGATCTCTTCCAGTTGGCTGGCCAGGTAGCTGTCTTCCAAATTTCTTGGCACAGATGAGTGAGTTTCCAGTGCTGCATCCATTTGTTGAAACATCTCAATTGGTATTGCGTCTATTCCTGGAGCCTTGTTTTATGCCAATGCCTTCAGCGCAGCTTGAACTTCTTCCTTTAGTACCATCGGTTCCTGATCATGTGCTACCTCGTGAAATGGTTGAATGTGGACTAATTCTTTTTGGTATAGTGACTTTGGGTATTCCTTCCATCTTCTTTTAATGCTCCCTGTGTCATTTAATATTTTCCCAGTAGAATCTTTCAGTATTGCTGCTCAAGGCTTGAATTTTTTCTTCAGTTCTTTCAGCTTGAGAAATGCCGAGGGTGTTCTTACCTTTCGGTTTTCTATCTCCAGGACTTTGCACATGCTTAGTAATTTCATATGCTTAACAGTCTGTCGTACTACAGGATCTTTTGCGTTGCTCTGATGCTGGAAGCTATGCCACCAGTATTCAAATAACAGCAGGGTCATGTGTGGTGGACAGGTTTCAGCTAAGCTTCCAGACTAAGACAGACTGAGAAGACGGAACTTGCAGTCTACTTCTGAAGAAAAATCAGCCAGTGAAAATCTTATTAATACCAGCAGAACATTTTCTGATATAGTGCCAGAAGATGAGCTTGTCAGGCTGGAAGGCAGTCAAAAGATGACTGGGGAAGAGCTGCCTTCTAAAAATAGAATCAACCTTAATGACGTGAATGGAGTTAAGTCCTCGGAACCTTCATTTGCTGATGTGACACCACACAAAATGAGAAGAAATGGCTGCAAACATCCATTAATAATCAGAACATGGAATGTATGAAGTATGAATTGAGGAAAATTGGAAATCATCAAAAATGAAATAGAATGCATAAACATCAAAATCCTAGGCATTAGTGAGCTGAAATGGACTGGTATTGGCCATTTTGAATCAGACAATCATATGGTCTGCTAAGCCAGGGATGACAAATTAAAGAGGAATGACACTGCACTCATAGTCAAAAAGAACATTTCAAGATCTATCCTGAAGTACAATTTTGTCAACGATAGGAAAATATCCATATACCTACTAGGAAGACCAGTTTATACAACTATTATTCAAACTTATGCACCCACCACAAAGGCCAAAGATGAAGAAATTGAAGATGATTTACCAACTTCTGCAGTCTGAAATTGATCAAACATGCAATCAGGATGTATTGATAATTACCGGTGATTGGACAGTAAAAGTTGGAAACAAAGAAAAAGAATCAGTAGTTGGAAAATATGACCTTGATGATAAAAATGATGCCTGAGATAGCATGATAGAATTTTGCAAGACCAATGTGTTTTTCATAGCAAATACCTTTGTCAACAATATAAACAGTAACTATATACATGGACCTAGCCAGATGGAATACACAGGAATCAAATAGACTATATCTGTGGAAAGAGATGATGGAGAAGTTCAATACCATTCATTAGAACAAGACCAGGGGCCAACTGCGGAACAGATCATCAATTGCTCCTATGCAAGTTTAACCTGAAGTGGAAGAAAAGTAGAACAAGACCATGAGAGCCAAAGATGACTGAGTATATACCACCTGAATTTAGAGACCATCTCAAAAATAGATTTGAAACATTGAAAACTAATGACTGAAGACCAGACTAGCTGTGGAATGACATTAAGGACATCATACATGAAGAAAGCAAGAGGTCATTAAAAAGACAGGAAAGAAAGAAGAGACGAAAATGGATGTCAGAAGAGACTCTGAAAGTTGATCTTGAACCTCGAGTAGCTACACTTAACAGAAGACATGACAAAGTAAAAGAACTGAACAGAAGATTTCAAAGGGTGACTTGAGAAGACAACATTAATTATTACAATGACATGTACAAAGACCGGGAGATAGAAAACCAAAAGGGTAGAACATGTTTGGCACTTCTCAAGCTGAAAGAACTGAAGAAAAAATTCAAGCCTCGAGTTGCAGTAGTGAAGGATTCTATGGGCAAAATACTGAAAAACAGAGTAAGCATCAAAAGAAGATGGAAGGAATACACAGAGTCACTGTACCAAAAAGAACTGGTTGACTTTCAACCATTTCAGGAGGTAGCATATTAGCAAGAACTGATGGTAATGAAGGAAGAAGTTCAAGTGCACTGAAGGCACTGGTGTAAAACAAGGCTTCAAGAATGGACAGAATACCATTTGAGATGTTTCAACAAATGGATGCAGCTCTGGAAGTACTCACTCATCTATGCCAAGAAAATTGTAAGACAACTACCTGGCCAGCTGACTGGAAGAGATCCATATTTACACCTATTCCAAAGAAAGGTGATCCAACTAGATGCAAAAATTACTGAACAATATCATTAGTACCACATGCAAGTAAAATTTTGCTGAAGACCATTCAAAACTGGTTGCAGCAGTACATCAACAGGGAACCGCCAGAAATTCAATCTGAATTTAGAAGAGGACACAGAACGAGAGATATCTTTGCTGATGTCAGATGGATATTGACTGAAAATAGAGAATACCAGAAAGACGCTTACCTGTGTTTTATTGACTGTGCAAAGACATTCAACTGTGTGGATCATAACAAATTATGGATAACATTGCAAAAATGAGAATTCCACAACCATTAATTGTGTTCATGAGGAACATAGATCAAGAGGTAGTGATTCGAACAGAACAAGGGGATACCGTGTGGTTTAAAGTCAGGAAATGTATGTGTCAGGATTGTATCCTTTCACCATACTTATTCGATCTGTATGCTGAGCAAATAATCCAAGAAGCTGGAGGATATGAAGAAGAATAAGGTATCAGGATTGGAAGAAGACTCATTAACAACCTGCATTATGCAGATGACACAATCTTGTTTGCTGAAAGTGAAGAGGATTTGAAACACTTACTGATGAAGACAAAAGACTTCAGAATGGATTACAACTCAACATAAAG
>NW_004444203.1:2047343-2067422 GCF_000243295.1 Trichechus manatus latirostris
TTTTTCAAAAAAAAAAAAAAAAACCATATTGGATTTTTATCTGCTCCTTTTTTTCTTCATTCATTAATTTCTGCTTTTATATTTATCAATTCTCTGTAAGTTTTGGTAATCCCTTTATGATACTTTTGAGGTAACCCATTAGTTCTTTTTTTATTATCTTTTTTTAGTCTAAAATATTTAAGGATATTGTTTTCTACAAGTTATAGATTAGACTAAACGTTATAATTTTATAAAGACTGTTTTCATGGTCTTTATTTCCTAACCTACAAGTTTAGTTTTTGTTCCCTCATTGAAGAGATAATTTTGTAAATTTTTCTTTGACTTAAGCTTTTTCTGTAACTTGATTTTGATTGCGGCAGAGAACATAACCCAAAAAATTACTGCATCTTTTATTTTGAATGGCTCTTTAAAGCATAACACAAGATCAGTTTGTAACTGTATAGTGTTGTTATGTTAAAAACAAAAGCATTATATGACTGGGGAATTAAAAATAGAAATCAGCTTCTATGAGTGGAGTCTTTTTATTCCCTATTCAAAAAGGTTATTGGTCTTATGTGTACAAACTTTTAAATGAGAAACTATTTTGTTCTGTAAGCCCTCATCTAAAGTGAGAATAGAAGCACAATTGGAAGAGCGTAATCAATGTCACTGAACTGTGCATGTAGAAATTTTTGAAGTGGTGTATCTTTGGCTATGTATATTTTCACCAAAGAAAAAACAAAAGGTCGCGAAGGGAGAGGGTTGACATGTTGTGGGGTTGTTAACCAATGTCATAAAGCAATATGTGTACTACTGTTTCATGAGAAACTATTTGTTCTGTAAGCCTTCACCTGAAGTACAATAAAAAAATAAAATAAAATAAAAAAAAGATTACTGGTCTTTATTTTTGACTACTAACTAGGATGGAGATTAAATATTAAGAATTCCAATAACTGAATGTGTCTAAACATCCCTGGTGGCACAGTGGTTAAGAGCTCAGCTGCTAACTAATATGTTGACAGTTTGAATCTACCAGCTGCTCCTTGGAAACCCTATGGGGCAGTTCTACTCCGTCCTATAGGGTCATTATGAGTCAGACTCGACTCATCAGCAACATATTTAGTTTTTGGTTAAACTTCTTGTAATTCTAATGCTTTGGCTTTGCAAATTTTAAAGCCAGATTACTTTGGGCTCAAATAATAACTATACTATATTAATTTTGTGAATTGTAGCTTTAAATCATAATTTGAATCAATTTATTGTTCCCAATACATACTTTTGCTGTAAACTATAATATGTACCATAGCAATATTTCAACTCCTGATTTTTCTTTGTTTGAATTTACATAATATATCTCTTTGGTTTTTAACATTTTTCATATTGTAGTAAAATAATCTTAGGTAATTCTCCTCTATGAAGAGCATGCTTGGATTTTAGGGTTTATTGAAAGTCTTTGCATTGACATGGATCTATATTATCACTATATATGTATGTATATATATATATGTATATATATATGTATATATATATATATAGTAAAAATAAACAGGTGAAATCAGTTTCAGTAATGTTTTTTTCAACATGTGGCACTAGCCTATGGTGTGCTGGTAAAGCAGCAATTTGGTATAGTAAACAGATACGTTTTAAGCCTGACTTTTTGTGTTAATTTTTATTGTATTGCTTTTCCCATCAATACCTGATCCTCTGAATTGCAGACTATTTCATTCTTAGAATTGCTTAGCTTCTATTAGATTTAACTAACTTTTATTTAACACTTTAGATCTTTATATTTGAGTATTCTTTAGCTTAGGAAATACCCTTTTATTACAAACGTAATTCCTCTCTTTTTTTATCCTGTTACAAGCCTTGTTATTCAAATGTTAGAAATCGGCTCTCCATCCATGATCTATTTGCCTCTGTATCCAAGGTAATTCTTTTGTTCTCTAAATCTTTGGTGATGCCTCTACCTACTGCATTTGTTAGTGTGCCTATGAGAAGGTCAGCCTTTGTAGCATCAATTAATGCAATCACTTATTACTTTCCTGCTGCAAAATATTCACGAGCACTATCAATACAAAGTAGAAAATTTAAACTCTCTTGCTTTTTGTTATGGATTGAATTGTATGCCCCCAAAACATGTATCAACTTGGCTAGATCATGATTCCCAGTATTGTGTGGTTGTCCTCCATTTTGTGATTCGATGTGATTTTTCTGTGTGTAGTAAATCTTACCTCCAGGATGTTAATGAGGTAAGATTAGAGGCAGTTATGTTAATGAGGCAGGACACAATCTACAGGATTAGGTTGTATCTCTTGAGTCAATCTCTTTTGAGATATAAAAGAGAGAAGTGAGCAGAGAGGAGAGGGACCTTATTATCACCAAGCAAAAAGAGCCAGGAGTGGAGCGTGTCCTTTGGACCTTGGGTCCCTGTGATGAGAAGCTCCTTGACTAGTGGAAGATTGATGACAAAGACTTTCCCCCAGAGCTGACAGAGAGAGAAAGCTGTCCCCTTGAGCTGGCACCCTGAATTTGGACTTCTAGCCTTCTAGACTGTGAGAGTAAACTTCTGTTTGTTAAAGCCATCCACTTGTGGTATTTCTGTTATAGCACCCCCCCACAAAAAAAAAAAAAAAAGAAACTTTGCCACTGAGTCATTTCCACCCTACTGGACAGAGTATAGCTGCCCCACAGGGTTTCAAGGAGCAGCTGGTGGGTTCAAACTGTTGACCTTTTGGTTAGCAACTGAACTCTTCCACTGTGCCACCTGAGCTCCTCTGTGATAGCAGCACTAGATAACTAAGACACCATTCATACTGTTTTTCTTTACATTTTAATTTATTAAGTTAACTTATAACTCCTAAATTATCAACCCACTCCTAACTTATTGATATGGTTAGTTTCCAAAGACCAAGTTATTATGGGAAATCAGCACTATGTGATAATGGAGGATGACCACAACAGATGACAAAATGGAGAAGGACTACATCATTACATAACTGCCAAGTTACATCATTGCATAACTGCCAAACCACTGAGAATCATGGCCCAGCCAAGTTGACGCATAACCTTAACCATAACAGCCAACATTACTCTCTTGCCTCACACCTCGGCATTCATTACTACCAGATGTACATCATTAATGTGCAAAAGAATTAGTAGAATTTTTACTATTGTCTTAGATGTGAAATGTCAGATAATGAGATAGTCAATAAGTATATGAATAGTGTATAATTTACCATTATTTTATTGATGGACACATGATTTGCTTCCTGTTTGGAGCTCTTACGAGTATTTTTAAAGTACACACATAATAAGCATAGAATCACAAGGTTATAGGGGAGTCCTATCTTCAACTAGAAAGCCTGGTGGTGAAGTGGTTAAGCACTTGGCTGCTAACCAAAAGGTCAGGCAGTTCAAACCAGACACTCTGCAGGAGAAAGGTGGGGCATTCTGCCTCTGTAAAGACTATAGCCTTGGAAGCCCTATGGGGCAATTTTACTCTGTCACATGGGTTTCTATAAGTTGGAATTGACTCAGAGGTAAGGTTTTTTAAAAATTTTTCATCTTGAACTTAATAGATAAGATACCACAGTTTTCAAAGTGATTTCACTTCCTTTACTAGTATAAGATCCACTTCCTGCTGATCACTTCATGTTTTTAAATTCTTTTAATTTAATGATTCTAGTAGGAGTTTTCAAATCTTAGGGTATAAAGGTAGGCAGTATGTGAAGACAATACTTTCAAATTATTTGTGAAAATATCAGCAGCCATTTTGAAACCTCTGCCCAAACACCTGTCTCCTAGGTGCCACACTCCACTTGCTTCTACAAAGGGAGATAGGATACAATAGCCGGTACACGTTGTTCTTTTTTGCCCTCGTTCTCCCATCTCTATTCTTTTGCACACAGGGCCTTCTTACAGGTTCAGCTCAAATTATATAGAAGAGACGTTGTAGGTCTAAAGCGATCCTAGGAAAATCACATCAGGGGACATGACCTATGGAGCATCTTCCCAGCCCCCAGAAAGTTTAACTAAACTAAGTGTTGCATATACACAGGCACAGTGGTTAAAGCGCTCACCGCTAACTGAAAGGTTAGTGATTTGAACCCACCAGCCAGCCACTCCATTGGGAGAAAGATGTGGCAGTCTGCTTCTGTAAAGTTTACAGCCTTGGAAGCCCTATGGGGCAGGTCTACTCTGTCCTATAGGGTCCCTGTGAGTTTTTTCTTTTTTGGTATGAAAATATATATATAATATATATATTACATTTTATATATATACACACAAATCATATA
The DNA here is from genome assembly GCF_000243295.1 of Trichechus manatus latirostris. Classification (NCBI taxonomy): domain Eukaryota; kingdom Metazoa; phylum Chordata; class Mammalia; order Sirenia; family Trichechidae; genus Trichechus; species Trichechus manatus. Next base: position 2,051,618 of record NW_004444203.1, read on the forward strand.
AATATATATTATTTATATAATATCTATCAGGCTACAAGTAGAATTAACGTGATTTAATAATTCATAAAATATAATTTATATACATATTTTTGCATTAGTGAGCCTCATCAGTATAGGCATTTTGCAAATCAGTTTTACAAAGCACATTAGATCAGATCTTTTCAAGGCATTTTTTTCAAAGGAAATACCACTCAGAGAGATATTTATGCAAAACCATGTCCATTGTGCCATAAATTTAAATGTTAAAAACTAGAAGTAAATGTCTAAAACTAAGAGAAAAATTGATAATTAAAGGGAATAATAATGACTAAATTTATACAGAGGAAAAATAGGCAGGCACTTTCAATAGTATTTTCAACACAGGATAGTCTAATAAATAATTTTGAGGTAAACTATGTGAGATTGTATTTAAATATATTATTATTTTATTAAACTGAAATGAAGGCCATCTCATCCCTAGTTAGGAACATATTATTTCAGAAATATTGACCAACTATTGAATCTCTAGAAGTGAATAGCTAACTGATGAGGGGTCTTGAATCTGTGTGTTGTCAAGAAAATGTGAGAAAGTTAGAGAAGATAAGACTAAGAACGTTGGGAAGACAAGATGGCTGAATTCAAATACTGATGGTAAAGCATTGTAATACCCTTTTATGGCTGCTTGCAAAGCTTAGAGACAGTCCTTGCTTTCACATTCTTCTTACAAGGATAATTCTACCACTTCAGCCACAGCTAAGCTTACCTAAGAGGCTGCAACCTGATTCTCTCTCAGAATATGTGACATGGCCTTTTTGCACTTGTTTTCAAGTTGCCCGAGGAGAGTATTGGAGTAAGAAACTAGAGAAGAAAGAAGTGACTGTGGAAAAAAGAAGTTGTTTGGCTTCCTTGTAACTTTTCATTTACTAGCTCCAGCTGTTTTCCGAGCCTCTACTCCATTCCTGCCTCAGGTTATATTAAAATGTTTATGTATCTCTGTAACAAATGCTGCCTTCAGCACCAATTTAAAATTGCATGAATGTAATATGGAATAGACTTGCTCCAAAGATAATACCTAAAGCCCAAATGATGAATTTTTAGGGAGGCAGATACTAAAATATTAAGTTTTTTTTTTTGGAGGTGGGAGACCTTGTGAGCTTCCCCATTGCTAACAGTATTCAACAAGAAGTTGTGGGACCTCTTGGTCCAGAGTACTTCTGCGTTAGCTGAGAGGGTGGGCTGGATACCCCAACTTTCACTTCCAACTCTAACATTGGATAATGTAAGAAAAAGAATCGGTCTGATAAGATCTTGGTTGCAATCTTTGTGTTAACAATGCCTGAGCATACAATGTTTTTAATGCTGTTAATGAGTCAGAGGGCAGAGATAATGCCAGTGCAAAATAGTTTCAAGGAAGCAAAAGAAGAATTTGTGAGATGGCTATTTCAGTAATGAATTAAATAATTAATCTTGCAACAAAGCAGCCTCCCCACATTGCCTTGGAGACCTTGCAAATCCACTTCAATGGACAAGACGCCAAAGATTGAAAGACAATGGTTAGAGAATGGGGGTTATGCAAAAATATAAGTGCCAGTGAAACCCTGCAGTTATTATTGCTAATTGGTGTGTATTCTGAAAAATCAACTCTCCTAATGGAGGTTGAAACGTTTTCAATACAGTTTGTTTACTATGCAAGGAAGTAAATAATTAATTTTAAAATATGTTAATTATAGTTGCAAGGGAATTGGCAGTACTGAAAAGATTAAATCAGGAACTGTGTTTAGGAATTACAATTGCCAAATGTCAAACCTTCTGTTTGACAGGCATTTTAGATAACATCTCATTTATTTAAATAATCTCCAAAGTAATTATCATTATCCAAGATTTACAGATGAGAAAACTCAGTCTCCTAAGGATTAAGTTTCCTGACTAATGCCACTCAAGAGTGACCAGGATTTATACTTAGCTCTATCTGAGTCAAGGTGAAGAATGCTGAATGCTGTAACCAATGGTTTAAAGTATCAGTGGCTTCAAATAAAGAAGTATTATTTCTCCTTTAGTTCACAGTCCTGCATAATTGATTGGTGGGGTAAACGAGATGTCGGTTCCATACAGATATCCAGGGACCCAGATTCCTTTCGTCTCGAGGCTTTCCTGACCTATAAGTAAGTTCTCAGAGTCTTGCTAGATTTTCTGCATTTGGTCAGGCAATGAGGGCAGAGAGAGAAGCTGGAGGGCTGTATGAGTCTGGGGATCAAGCCTAGAGGTGGCATGTTTGCTTTCACTGGCCATAACCTTGCTATGTGACCCCAACTTACAGTCATATGCCTGGTTTACACAGCCTCAACTGCTTATTTTCAGCATCTCATTTTCTAATCCATCATCATAACTAGCATCATACATTGTGCTATAAGCAGTCAGGCCTTTATTCTTTTTATTTAAAAAAAATTTTTTTTTAATATTTGGTCTGAAGCACAGAAAATTAAGTGGATACACTTTGCTAATGAACCTTTTCAAAAGGAAATGTCCAGAATACAAATCATTTGAGGTATTTAAAATTATGAAATTAAGATTCTGTGCCAAATCCAAGGGAAAAATAGAACAAAACATAACACATTCAGGTCATTTTATCACATATACTATTAGATTACAGAAAATCAAAGCAGCTATTTCCATACATTCATGGCTTTAAATTAGTAGATCATCCAAACTACATGGAATCATTTCCATAAACTTTTCTATATAAGAATGTTTTAACTTATTCATCATGTCTGATTTATGGACCTGCATAATGCCAGGCAATAAATACATTTTTTTGGTATATGGGGAAAGAAACCACATGAAAACACCAAATCTTTTTATTTTTATCCCATTAATTATTATGATTTTTTTTAAATAGAAGTAATAAATCTACCATAAAAATACTTAAATTCTACACAACTCACAGTGAAAAGCCAGTCTGGTAAAGCCTAGATTGGTAAATCATGCACAAAAATCACAGTAGTTGAGAAAGAGGAAAGTGTTATACAATCAAGAGGTTTTCTTTTTTAATGTAGTTTTTATCTACTATTAATTACACATTAACATACACACTAATTGAAAGTATGCCACAACCGTAATGTCCACAAAAGCAGTTTTACATTTTCTAAATAGATTTCTCCTACATTCACTCTATAAAGCGTTAATTCTGCACGAGTACAATTAAAAATAATGTTTACATAAACTTAAAGATAAAACCAGAAAAAACTCCCTCAAAGCAAATCTTAAATATCAAAACCTAAGCTTACAAAAATTTTAAATTTTCAACACAAAATATTCAAATGGAAACCTTTACAAACTTCTCAAATGTTCTTTACATTCCAGGTACATCATCCTAGTTACATAGTGAAATTGTCTTCTGAGAGTTTTCAGTCTGTCTTCAGTAAATGTTTTGTTTCTTAGTGCCAGCCTTACGCTTGTGTCTGCTTGTTTCTCTGCTACCTTCATTATGGAGCCCTGGTGACGCAGTGGTTAAGAGCTCGACTGCTAACCAGAAGGTCAGCAGTTTGAATCTACTTGCTGCTCCAGGTCACTAGGAGTCGGAATCAATTCAAGGGCAATGAGATCTCCATGATGTTGTGGCTGATTTTTGACTTGAGCATCAGATCCCGTATTTAGAGTCTTTGAACTTGTCGGTTACATTTTTCACTTTTTCTTTGGAACTTTTGTCCCTTTATCTTCAATTTTATTCACTTCCTCATGCTGTCTTTGCTCAGTAAGAGATTTATTCAGCAACTTTGATCACAGAATCGCTTTCACCAACGAAAACCATGTTCTTAAACTTGTTATACAGCCCTGCAGACTTTTTCCCTGATAACCTGACCAACTCAGTCTCCATGGTTTTGTCAATATTGTCATCGCTGTGTGTTTTGGAGCTTGTTACGTGTTCATCCCAAACCTCCATAGATCTGTTCATGTCAAGATGGTCAATTTGAGTGAACTTTTTTATTTCGGCATGTAGGCATGTATCATTTGAAGCCGAAATCCGGTTGATATTTCTTGCTTCTTCTTCACTTTCATTTTTTCACTTCTTGCCTTCATCTTTATTCTGCTGCTCAGTTTCTGTTTGTCCTCTTGCTTGTGTTTTCTATACGGTGGCCTTTTAGCATATGTTTTCAACGAGCAGCCTGAAAGTTCCTTCCACCTTTCCTATTCTTTCAGTTTCTTGATCATCATCTTCTTCAGAATCAGATGTTGATGTAACTCTGCTTTGATGTAACTTCTTTCTTCCTCTCATTTTTTTCAGCCACTATCTTGGCTTATCTTCTTTTTTCTGACCCTCTTCATCCTTTTTAGATTGTTTTCTTCTTTCCCCTTTTTTCTTACTTTTATCTTCTTTTGTTACTATGTCACTATGAAGGACAAAATTGTTTTACGACTTTGGTTCTGCCTTTGGTTATGGAACTTTGACTTGTGAAGCTGCAGTCTGTTACGGATCGAATTATGTCACCCAGAAATATGTGTTGTAAATCCTGACCTCTATGCCTATGGTTATAATCTCATTTGGGAATGGGTTGTCTTTGTTATGTTAATGAGGCAGTATTAGTGTAGGGCATATCTTGAGTTAATCACTTTTGAGATATAAAAGAGATCAAACGAGTGAGCAGAGGAGAGATGGGGGCAAGATAGATGCGAAGACACATGGAAATCTTCAAGGTACCAGAAAGCGGAAGCTGGAGAGACAAGGACTTTGCTCCAAAGCCAACAGAAAGCGAAAGGCTTCCCCTAGAGCTGACGCCCTGAATTCAGATTTCTAGCCTTCAAAACTGTGAGAAAATAAATTTCTCTTTGTTAAACTCATCCACTTGTGGTATTTGTGTTATAGCAGCCCTAGATAACTAAGATACAATCCATCCCTTTTTGGACTCTCTCTTAGATTAACAGATGCTACTCCTGTTATCACTACTCCTGCCTCTTCAGTTTCTCGTTGTTTTTCTGCTTCTTCTGGTAGTTTTTATAGTAATTATGTAAATTGCTTTAGTCACATTAGCCTGGCTGGCTTTTTCTTCATGATCAGGATTTCCTTTGAAACACTAGTTTCTTTATCCTCAACCTCAACATCAGATGATGCATTTGGTTGTTTAGTTGATGTTTGTTGACTTGAAAATTACACTTTCAGATTGTAATCTATGTCCCAGAAACCACCCATAGTGCTTTTTGTTTATTTGCTTTCCCAAGCTTTTACTTATTTTCTGAATAATGAAATGATTCCTTTAGTCCTAACAGAACAGTTTCCTGAACTTAAAAGAGAAAATGAGTTGTTTATTTGTGACAACTTTACAGCTTCTTCAGGAACTTCATCTACTCGAGCTGGCCAATGATGGAAACCTCTTATCTAAGTGAAGATGAGTCCCCATGTTTGAAATTGAGAATCATGTTTCAGGGAATACCAGGGGTTCAAACCCTAGGAAGGAGCTGTGGCAGGGAGGGAAGATGGACAGAAGGGCAGGTGCCAGTGAGAGTGGAGAATTATAAATAATTTTACATTCTTGTTATAATTCTTACAATTTCATTTGAGCTTGGTGGTATAGTGGTTAAGAGCTACAGCTGCTAACCAAAAGGTCAGCAGTTCGAATCCACTAGGCACTCCTTGGAAACTCTATGGGGCAGTTCTACTCTGTCCTATAGGGTCACTATGAGTTGGAATGTACTTGACAGCAACAGGTTTTTTTTTTGTTTCTGAACTTCTTTACTTCTTATTTGAACTTGTTTGTTCCTTATTTATTGATGCATTCAATAATGCACCAGTCTTTGAACATACTTACTTCCGGCTGGACTCTCTCTTTTCACCTCAGCTACCCACATTAATGATTATAACCTAGACTTTCGTACCAGGAACTGAATCAGAAGAGGATGTGGAATGAGGGATATCATTGCTGATGTCAGATGGATCTTGGCTGAAAGCAGAGAATACCAGAAAGATGTTTACTTGTGTTTTATTGACTACCCAAAGACATACAACTGTGTAGATCATAACATATTATGAATAACATTTCAAAGAATAGGGATTCTGAAACACTTAATTGTGCTATGCAGTACCTGTATACAGATCAAGGGGTAGTCAGAACGAGGGGATACTGAGTGGTTTACAATTAGGGGAAGTGTTTGTCAGGGTTGTATCTTTTCACCATACTTATTCAATGTGCATGCTGAGCAAAAATTCTGAGACGCTGGACTGTGTGAAGAAGAATGTGGCATCAGGAGTGAAGGAAGATTCATTAGCAACCTGCGATATGCAGATGACACAACCTTATTTGCCGAAAGTGAAGATGACATGAAGCACTTACTGAAGAAGGTCAAAGACTACAGCTTCAGTATGGATTACACCTCAACATAAAGAAAACAAAAATCCTCACACCTAGACCAGTAAGAAACATCACGATAAATGGAGAAAATATTGAAGTTGTCAAGGACTTCATTTTATTGGAATCAACAACGAATACACACTGAAGCAGCAGTCAAGAATTCGAACGACGTATTGTATTGGGAAAAGCTGCTGCAAAAGTTACTTTTTAAAATTTTACAAAGCAAAGACGTCATGTTGATGAATAAGGGGTGCCTGACCAGAGCCACGGTCTTTTCACTCTCCTCCTGTGTCTGCGAAAGCTGAACGGTGAAAAAGGAAGGCAGAAGAAGAATTGATGCATTTGAATTATGGTGTTGGCAAGAGTACTAAATATACCATGGACTGCCATAAGAATGAGCAAATTTGTCTTGAAGAAAGTACAGCCAGAATTCTCCTTAGAAGTAAGGATGGCAAGACTTCATCTCACTTCCTTTGGACATGTTATCAGGAGGGACCGATCCCTGGAGAAGGACATCTGTTTGGTAAAGTAAAGGGTCAGTGAAAAAGAGAGACTCTCAATGAAGTAGACTGACACCTTGGCTGCAACAAATGGGCTCAAACATGTCTATTATTGTGAGAATAGTGCAATGATTCATACTGTTATACATAGGGTCACTATGGGTCAGAGCCAACTCGATGGCACATCACAACAACAACAATAAATGTAGTCCTTCCAAAATCTCACATTTAAGCATCCTACTCCCTGATTCGGAGCCCTGGTGGCATAGTGGTTAAGAGCTACGACTGCTAACCAAAAGGTTAGCAGTTGGAATCCACCAGCCGCTCCTTGGAAACCCTGTGGGGCAGTTCTACTCTGTCCTTTAGGATTGTTATGAGTCAGAATCTACTTGCCCACAATGGGTTTGTTTTTTTTTTGAGGTCCGGTGGTGCAGTGGTTAAGAGCTACAGTGAGCTACAGCTACTAACCAAAATGTCAGCAGTTGGAATCCACCAGCTGCTCCTCGGAAATACCGTGGAGCAGTTCTACTTTGTCCTATAGGGTCGCTATGAGTTGGAATCAACTCCATGGCAACGGGTTTGGTTTCGTTTTGGTTTCCTCCCTGATTATCACTTTTATTTTCCACGTCAAGGTCTCTTAGTAACCTAACTTTAAAAATTGTTTTGACCCTTTCTACAGTGGATTATACTTTCTTTGCAATGTCTCTCCTGTCATTACTTCACTGCCTTCTGTACCAACTTGGATTCCCTTAATCCACTCTCAGCGTTCTTGCCCCTCACTCCCTTCATTGAATCTTCCTGGCAAACTTCAACTATGAGTAAGTCCATCTCTTTACTTACACTGCAGCTGCATCTAAGCCTCTGAAACAGAAAAATACAGAGCCATATTCACTATTCTCATATTAAATTTAACATGAAAAACCCCAAATAGGTTTCCGGTACTCCTAGACAATTCCCTTTCAATTCTTTCTCACTTTGCTGGGTAGTATCTCCCCTTTTTACTGACTCCTGGTTGCTCAGTGGTTAAGAGCTATGGCTGTTAAATAAAAGGTCTGCAATTCAAATCCACCAGCTGCTCCTTGGAAACCCTATGGGGCAGTTCTACTGTGTCCTATAAAGTTGCTATGAGTTGGAATTGACTCGACAACAATGGGTGTTCTTGGTTTTTTACTTACTCAGCTGATGACCCTTGTTTTATAGATCACTGAGAAAATATAAGTGAACAAAAGAGAACTTCTATTCTCTCACCAATATGTCTACTAATTACCTGCATCCGTAGCCCTGTGCTGCCTTCTCTACTACCATGCTTGATGAGTCACCTGTGAGACAGAGACTACTTGATTTTATCACCTATCTTCCATTCAAAAGCTTCACTCCTGCTGTTGACCCTTTCTGTTTTGTACCATCACATGTTCCCTTCTTACTAGATCATTGCTATCAGCATTCAAATAAGCCATAATACTTCTCATCCTAAAATCATTCTCTTGACCCCACAGACTCTTTCAATACCATCCCATCTCATAAATTCCTTGAAAGTCATCTCTCAATCTCCATCTTCTTGATTTCTTTGAATCTCAGTCAGATACCCATACCCACTATTGCTTTGAAACACTTCACAAGTTTGTGTGCCATCCTAGCCCAGGGGCCACCATTGCTTTGAAACCACTCTGGTCTAGGCCATCTAAGGTCTCTACTTTGGTAGGTCTAGTGGTAGCTTCTCAATCATCTTTTTTTATTGACTTCTTAGTAGCATTTGACACAGTCAATTACTTACTCTTTCCTTTGCTTGGCTGCTGGGACAGTCCCTTCTCCTGATTTTTCTTTCATCTCACTAGCCTTTTCTCATACTCCTTGACTGATTCTTCCACATCTTCCCTATCTGTAAATGTTGGAGTATTCCAGTGCTCAGTCCCAAAACCTCTGCTCTTCTACAGCTATGCTTACTCCCTAAGAGAGCTCATTTAAACAATTGAGTTTAATATAATCTATGCGCTGATTAATTCCACAGTCATATATTTATATCCAGATGAATGCTAGAATGACATATCCCATTACATTTCCTTGGGAAATGCCCTCTTTTCACCAAATTTCTCATTCTAAAAATTGATTTTATTCTCAATTCCTCTCTTTCTCTCACACTCTATATCCAACCCATCAGCAAATTATATTCCCTCTATATCCTGACCTTGGCTATTTCTCATCAGTTACCATAACACCCTAGTTCAAATCTCCACTGCAACTGCATTTAACTCATCATTTTCCACCTTCGCTAGCCAATGGCCTACAGTCCATGAGCCTTTGAAAATGTTTATCAGATTTCTCAGCTCAAACACCTTCAGTGACTTCCTGTCATACCTAAAACAACATACAAATCCTTGTCATAATTCCAGTATAGTCCAGGATCTGTCTACTTTTCTTAACTCGTGTCCTGTCTCTTCTTCTTCACTCACTGAACTCAGCCACCCAGGCCTGCATTAAGGCCTTTATACCTGCTGTTCCGTCTTCCTAGAACACAGCACTCTCAGATTTGTATGGTTGACTCCTTTATTTACATCAGATTTCTTCTGAAATGTCACCTCATCATAGAGGCTTTCCTTGACCACTCTAGCTAAAACACCATGCTCCATTATATTATAACCCCTTATCTATCCTACTTTATTAACTTTTTTGTAGAATTTAAATCTATCTAGAAGTACTTTATATATTTATTTTTTGCTTCTTTTATTGTCTCTTTCTGTCTTTAGCTAGAGGTTTTATCTATTTTACTACTGTTGCATCCCTGAAGACTAGAAGGATCTTGCAACATACAAGGCACTAAATAAATATTTGTTGGATGGTTAAAAGAATAAATCAGCTATTAAAGTCCAAATACATATTACATTTTAAATATGAAGCATTACAGAACTAGCAAGTTATACTAACTTAGCTCTTTGTTTTACTTTGGCCTTCTTAAATAGAGCTGGCTTTAATGGAGCAATCCGTTTCTACTTATTTATTTAACAAAACTTATATATTACTTAATATGTACCAGCTAATGTTCTAAACACTCCACGAATATTAACTTTTTAATGACTAGCAAACTGCTGCAAACATCCATGCCACAGTTCAGAAATTCCTCCCGTTTTGCCTCTCATGTCACTTAATCTTGTTCCTCATTCATTTGTTCGTTAGCTGACCACCACCGACTCCCCACAGTCAGGATTTTCTTATCTGTTTGGTTTTGTATTGGACTTTTTTATTCCTAACCTCCGTTTAGGTATCTAGACATGGCATCTGTACTGTTTACCCCGTTTCTTCTTGGCCTTCCCTGCTAATCCTTCAAATACGTGGTAAATCAATTCTGGGACTGTCTACCTGGTTTGGACATTGACCGTCTCAAAGTGTTTTGTCATTCGTTGTTGGTTTGATGATATCACATGTGTAAGACATATCCCACTGTTACATGGGTTACCCAAGTAGACCGCTCATACCTCTTTTATTGGGAAGGTATTATCTGTTATATGCATGACCCTTCAAGAAGCTTATTTCATTATCTACCCGAAGAGATAAATTAAATGGTTTATAAAAGGCACAGGGTAAGTATGAGTGCTATGTTTTTATTATAATTACCATATAAATAAAGTGTAAGAATTCTGTAAAATTAGTTGCTATTAAAAATGTTTTAAACTATCAATGCTCTTGGAAAACCAGTGTTCTAATACCATTTACCGTAAGTCTAAATTAGCATAACACTTAGGGAAAGCAATTTGGCAGTATGAGCCAACTGTCTTTAAATTATTCATATTCTTTTCCCTAGTGATTTTAATGTGAGAATTAAGTCTAAGGAAAGAAATCTAAGTACAAGCTTTAGGCACACGTATGTCCATCATTGAATCATTTATGAATAGAAGAAGAAAGAAAACTACCTAAATGTCTCAAAGTGGATATAACAGGAGAAATCTATGGTATAAATTCTATGAAACAGTCATAGCCTGTTAAAATATATACAAATAAATTTCAACAGTATGCAAATAAACTTCTGAATAATAAGAAAATTGAGTATTTCTGTTGGTGTCCTGGCATGAAATGGGAAGCATACTACCACTGGTTCATTGGTTTCAATAAAAGGATTGTTTAAAAAAGTGTAGGGAATCGCAGGAATAGTCTGTGGGACAGGAGTTGGGAATAGTTATTGTGGAGAGAAGACTGTGTCGATAGGTTGTCTCATCCTTTTTACCATGTGGAGAGAAGATGGTAGAATAAAAACTCTACTTCCTTCTCCTTCTTCTCTCCATCATCCTACGTGTTCTAACAAATTAATGGGAGTGTAAGTCACATGCTATGTGGGAAAGGGGAGTCAGGCAGGCCATGAGCAGTAATTAGGTTTATTACACTCTCAGTTCCTGGAGACAGGGAGGCACAGCATACCATGACACAGGGCCACACATGGCTCGTACCTGGGAACAAGGTGGACAACAAGTTGGAATTGTAAGAGAGGACTTTTGTATGGCAAGCAGGGTGGGTTAGCTAGGTTTCACAGGCTTCCTGGGGATTGGGCATTTTGAATGATTCTGAGGTTGAGAGCGCATAGGGGCTCTTTCTAGTTAGATATCTTGCTCTGAGGTGATTAGAACAGGTGCAGACTGGCTCAGGCGTGTGAGAACCTGAGAAGGGGAATGGTTGGAGAGTGGATTTAATCAGCTTCTCAAGAATGAGAATGGACCAGCTTCCAGCCAGGGCTTCAAAAGTGGGTCAAGACAGCATTTTAAGAAAATGATATTAAACTGCCACTGCTCATCCCTGGTGGAACCAAAAGAGAAAGGTGTCTGCTGATGTCTGCATGGGAGAAGAGTGAAGAGTGAAGAGGGGATCCACAATACGCAAAAATTTGTATATAAAACACAAATGTTTGTCTATTGTATATAGAATTATGTTTAAAATAGGAAATAATCATATAGAGTAGCAGATGCACTTTGATAGGAGAGAACAAAATTAGAATAATGAGCTAGAATCATAAGATGTGAAATCAAAATTTGGGTAGAGAACTTAAAAGTTTTGTGGCCTTGAGTATGGTGTTAAACAATTTAAAACTCGTCAAAAAAATTTTTTAAAAATTATAACTATACTACAGGATTGTTGTGAGCATTAAGGGAGTTAATAAATACAAAAATGGTATATGGATGAGCTATGATGAATCCTTAATAAATATTAGTGGTTGTGGCTATTGTTGCTAATGTTGTTATTGAAAATAATACACTATGGTTTGAATCAACTCTCTTCAACCACGGGCAAGAAATTTCCAATTTCCTAACCATGTATTCTTCACCCATAAGCTTTGCATGATATTATCTTCATTATGGGGATATTGTGTGCCAGATATAGTTGACAGCATTTAGGTCATAGTTCATAAATATAGCTGTTATTATATTTGGAAAAAGACTGGAAAAAATATAGCAAAATTTGATGGTGATGAGACGGATTTGGACTGTCCTTTTTTCTTCATCCCAGTTTTCAGCATTTCTAAAATAATTAATGAATCTGCATTTGTCACAGCCCCTCGCACGGGGCACCATCTGTTGTAGCGGCAACGGTAATCGGGACGGCGAAGACAGTAACAACTGCACAACTCTTACAGAGAAGTGGGGCCAGGAGGGTCACTCTGAGGAGTCGACCCCACTTCAGTCCCAGGAGTTTATTTTATAGTCAATACAGCAAGCAGTAAAGCAATTAACAGAACAATGGGCTTTGGGTGTGGGCCAGGGAGAAGGAATTCAGGTAAACAAGCCAATCAGTAAAGGGACAATAAGTTTGGGAAAACAAATCATGACAAGTCTCAACATGTTGAAGACAAGTCTCAACATGCTGTGCAGCATAGAGGCCTGTGGGAGCTGCAGTTGTCAATAGTGCAGCCATGTTTATATGGTATATATCCCCACATGCATTCACTTTTATAAAAAGGCTTGGAAGGGTTCCAGGTAGAGGGACTCAATGTGTAGTGGCAGATGAATAAGACAGTGTTATGGATTGAGTTGTGTCCCCCAAAATGTGTGTAACTTGGCTAAGCTATGATTCCCAATATTGTGTGATTGTCTACCATTTTGTCATCAGGTGTGATTTTCCTATATGTTCTAAATTCTGCCTCTATGATGTTAATGAGTCAGCACTCAATCTACAAGATTAGGTTTTGTCTGAAATCAATCTCTTTTGAAATATAAAAGAGAGAAGCCAGCAGAGAGACAAAGGGACCTCATACCACCAAGAAACAAGAGCCAGGAGAACAGAGAATCCCTTGGACCCGGGTTCCCTGCATTAAGAATCTCCTTGACTGGGGAAGATTGACAACAAAGACCTTCCTCCAGAGCCAACAGAGAGAGAAAGTCTTCCCCTGGAGCCGGCACCCTGAATTCGAACTTCTAGCCTCCTAGACAGTGAGAGAATAAATTTCTCTTTGATAAAGCCATCCACTTGTGGTATTTCTGTTATAGCAGCACTAGATAACTAAGACTGACAGTATCTGGTACACTGTGGCCAGTTAAGGAAGTTCAGCATGGCTGGAAAATTGAGAGGTACGGCAAGTGTACTCAGGAGGGTAGAGGTAAGGTTGTATTGACTGGCAGGGGCTTTATCATGAAGGGTTTGTAACTCTTCCTAATTAAAGAGTTTAAAATTCAGGTGAAAGGCAATAGGAAGTTATTGAAGGTTTTAAAGCAAGGACGTGATACAATAATATCTGCAGTTTCAGAGAGTCACAATAAGTATGAAGAATGAGTTGACTGGGCAAGAGATAGCCAGGGAGAGTAATTAGGAGGCTGTTCGTAGTCCGGATGAGAGATGACTATAGCCATGAATCAGGTGGAAGAAGTGAGGAAGGAGATGATTCCGAGGCAGAATACGTAAGAATTGTTGATTAAGTAAATGTGAGCTGTGAGGGGCAGTGAAGAGGCTCACTCCCAGGTTTCTGGCTTGGGCAATGGCAGCAAATACTTTTTCAATTTGCCATATTACAGTTACCCCAAAATAACTATAGTACCATAAGTCTCACACCCCCTACACACCTATTATGTTTTATGTAAAAAATAAGAAATAAAGAATAACTGTGAACTTAAAATAGATTCCTTAATGACTATTTGTTTTTTAATTAAATATTGATTCTTCTTTATTATTTCCATTCTAGTTCTTTCTTAATTTAGTTCTTTATTTGTAGTTTTGTTCCTATTTTCTTGAGATGGAAATTAGAAAATTGATTTGTCAACTTTTCCATTTTCTTTATTTAGCATATTGGAGCAATAAACTATCTTCTAATCCAGCTGTAGCTGCTTCCACATTTGTATAAGTTACAGTCTTCTTATCATTCAGTTAAAAATTATTTTCTGATTTCCACTGTGATTTCTTCCTTCATGCATGGGTCATTCAGACATGTATTTATGTACAAACATTTGGAAATTGTCTAGTAATTATTTTGCTGTTGATTATTAGCTTAATTCCACTGTGGTCAGAAAATATGCTACATTTGATTTCAGTTCTTTAAAATTTTTTGAGATTAGCTATATGGCAGAAAAAGTGTTGTTTTTCAGAAAATGTTCCCCGTGAACTTGAAAAGAACACGAATATCTTGTTTTTATCATATGTATATAAACATATATGCACATATGAGTGTGTGTATGTAGTAATTGGAGTTTTCCTTTCTGTTGTCCATAACGTCTATATATCTTTCTGAATTTGGAGAGGAAAACAGCATATTGAATGGTGAGTTTATCTTAATTAACTTTCCTTCTCTCTGAAATCATGGCCCTTCAAATCTTGGCTGTTTCAGAAGCTCTTTGATAAACTGGGAAGAAAGAAATACAGCAGTGTTCTTTATTTCAGCTCACAAAATTATTCAAAACAGTTTTTCTCTTTCACATAGCACCTCATTCACACTTCAAAGACACTTAATAAAGACATAAAAGCATATTTAAAAAAATAAGATTGTGTTTATGTAGGTAGTACACCTACAAGACGTGGTGCTGTTTTAACAATTTCATAGAACCAGGGAAGAGTAACTAATTCCTACATCATCTGGAGTTATAAGAAGCTACAAATTTCAGAAGTGAAATAAGTTTTGTCAGAATATCTAACTTGCCAAAATTTTCGGTATGGATACTGTATAATACAGTCCAATTTTTTTCTTTCAGCTTCTATATATTTAACACAGATCTTTATTTTTGATAAGACAAGGTACTAAATCAATGTTGTTTTGGAGAAATTTAATACTTAATGTACTTCACCTTTAGAAAGACAACCGTAGATTATATATGGTATGTTTTTCCTTTCATTTGTATTCCTTTTTTTGAGAACCACTCATAATTTATTCTGTTTTCTGGAGGAGACTTGTGAAATAATTCAACATTTCCAGAAGCTAATCTTTAATACCATAATAAAATTTTAAAAATGATAAATTACAAAGAATGTAACATAAATACACACACACAAAGACATATATTGAGTGTCTACCCTAGTAGATGTTTTCATATTTTGGGTACTTCAACCTTCAAAAGGACTTTATGAAGCTGATATTGCTATCCACATTTTATAAATAAGGAAACTGATAATTAAGATGTTAACCCCTAGATTATGGCCCCCAGACACACTCTTAGCTCAGTGGTGAAGTCATTTCTGATGTTCACCATTCAGCCGGGGAGTGGACAGCCCTATAAAACCAAATGGGACTAGTGAGGCACAGCAGTCCAGGGGCAAGGGCCAGAAGGAAGAAGGGGACAGGAAAGCTGGTGATAGGGAACCCAAGGTTGAGTAAGGACAGTGTTGATGTGTTGTGAGGTTGTTAACCAATGTCACGGGTCAACATGTGTACCAACTGTTAAATGAGAAACTCTTTTGTTCTGTAAGCCGTCATCTAAAGTGAGAATAGCAGCACAATTGGAAGAGCGTAGTTGATGTCACTGAACTGTGCATGTAGAAATTTTTGAAATGGTGTATCTTTGGCTATGTATATTTTCACCAAAAAGA
>NW_004444203.1:2067522-2096200 GCF_000243295.1 Trichechus manatus latirostris
AAAAAAAAAGGTCGAGAAGGGAGAGGGTTGACATGTTGTGGGGTTGTTAACCAATGTCATAAAACAATATGTGTCCTACTGTTTCATGAGAAACTATTCGTTCTGTACGCCTTCACCTGAAGGACAATTAAAAAAAAAAAAGAAGTTAAATAATGTGTCCAAATTCAGATATTTATAATTGAATGGTATTGATTAATTTTGACCTAACAAATAATTCAAATAATGTACAAATGTTGCATAGTAAAAGTAGAATTCTCTTAAACTAAACTTTTTAACTAAGTCACTGTGTAACTTTGGAAAAATTATTTAAGCTTTCTAGATATTAAAAGTCTTACCTGTGACATAAAAGATCCGTATTATATTGATCTTTAAACTTTTATTTCCATTGTATTATTTTATAACAAACACTGAAAAGTCCTCTCAAATGCATATTAAACATAATCATATTAAATTCTCAGTTTGGGTTATTTCCAGATGAGTGCCTGGCCTAATTTCCCATTCTAGTT
Source organism: Trichechus manatus latirostris (assembly GCF_000243295.1). NCBI lineage: Eukaryota > Metazoa > Chordata > Mammalia > Sirenia > Trichechidae > Trichechus > Trichechus manatus. The sequence continues at coordinate 2,068,029 of NW_004444203.1, forward strand.
CTGTTGGACTGCACTATGCCCTTAAAGCTACAGAATAAAGGAAGGAGAAGAAAAGAAAACCAATCTAAATTTTGTCTGACCTCTATTATACTCATAATTTGGATGTAGGCATTTTCATTTGTGAGTCTGGATCCTAAAAAAGCCACCAATAAAATATAACTTCAAAAATATACTTTAAAAGCTCATTACGAAACTACCGTAGAATACAAAATAGGATCAGCACCAAATTATCAGGTGTACCCACCCTTAGGTCTGCCTTTCCTCTCTAGGATGCTCCATTCTATATTTGTGAAAATTTTTTATCGCACTTGTAAAAACTGGCAAAAATTGACAGACCTTCTGTGAACTCCATTTTGTAATGCCCATCCCCATTTAGCGTCACACTGCCATAAAGTTCCTTATTGTCCTAGGCTACCAGTTACCCTACTAGTGAAAGTCGCTGGAATTTTCTCTTCTTCTTCATCCCAATTGAAGTTTTCTTGCTTTAGGAACTGTGGGTGTTCAATTTCTGGTAACAAAATCCACATTATTTCATTAATGGCTTAAATATTTTCCTACTTGTGGGGTGTGTGTGTAGTGTGTGTGTGTTCGCATGAACACACTTTGTTTCATTTTGTTTTTGTAAAGCTAAATAGACTTTTTTTTTAAAAAATGGGACTTTCATCCCTGAAAGGAGATATTATAGACAGGCTTTTGCAAACACTCCCTGAAAGTTTCAAAGATTAAGATGCTTTGCTGGATAATTCTCTACTCCTAAATACAGTAAAAACTTGTTTCTCTGGTACTCTATCATCCAGAACTCTCAGCTCGGCTACATCCTTGCAGCACAATGATAATTGATATTCATAGTGATAACCTTGAAATATGAGGTCTAAAGGTGACTTACAGACCATTAAAAAGATCTAACTGTATTTCAGCAGAGACACTACTGGCTCAAAATATATATGATAATTTAAATGAATACTTGGTTAATCAGAATATTCCTCCCCAAATTACAATGCATTTATTGAATAACACTTTTAACATATGAGACTGATTTCTGAGGCAAATTTGCAGGATAACAGTTGATGTTTATGTTCCATTCTCTTTAATATCCAGACCTAAACTCTTTGCAATAAATCTAAAATATATTCATGAAAGAATTACCGTCAGTACTCAGTAATGAAACACACTATATAGATGAATGGAAATAAAGTAAACTATATTTAAACAAAAAAGATTTTTTTTTATGTTACTTACAATTTTATCTCATCTGAATAAAATGAATACTCTTCATGGATAGAAAACTACCTAGTTTTTGCCAGGAGAATAAAATTGGAAATATGGAAATGGGAAAAGACTTGATCAGACGTCTCATCCATTTCTCTCTCACTACAGGATTACTTTCCATTATTTATTTTCCAGGGCTCGAGTCTATTTAGATGTGGTTTCCTCAGTACACCAAAATCCATGTTCAATTTGTTAACATTTTTTCCATCATTGAGTAAATTTTTTTAACATTTTTTTGAAGTGTACTCATCTGGTTCCATTCCTTCATTGCATTGTGATTAAGACCTGCTGAAGCTATAAGGAATATGTATCAATTTAATATTTTGTTTCTTTAAATTGATTCTGATGATTCTGGCATATGAAAAACATGAGCTAAAAAGGGTTTTTCCTAAAATATGGGACATCATAAAATCTGCACAATGTCTATTTATGGAACTAAAAATTGCCGTGAGCCTTTTTATCCTTAGCTCAGTCACCCAAAGCTAATAATGTGGAAATCATTTTAAAGGAAGTCTTTGCAAATTACTTCCATGAAATCAGAATTCTAAATGTAGATTATACTTAACCTGAAATATAAGCATCAATGTGGTGTTCTTATTTATACTGGTTACACTGTATATGCTGTGGATAATAACTCAGGTGGTTACTACAGTAACTACTTTTTTAAAACAAAGGTAGATGAACACAAAGTTCACAGGAAACATTTCTTCTACTGATGTGAAAATGACCTAAGCCCTTCTCTGCTGATCCCAACAAGTAAAGAATTTCAACAATAGCCAAGAAGATTTATCACCACAGTGAAGAGGGAAAAGAAAGGGTCCGTGGTTAGCTGATTAGAAAACCCTGCAGCATCCCTATCAAAAGCATTTGAGCTACACAAGCCACGGGATGATTATAACCAGGAGGGACTACTGTTTTGGGATGGAAGTAAAGGACAAAAGAGGGAAAGGAACTAGTATATTTAGTAAGGAGGCGTTTGAAGAAATTAAGTAGAAGTCAAAATCAAGCAAGTCATGATTAAGAGTTTAAGTGGCTTAAATCCAGGAAGGATGAACACCCACATTCTATGAGTGAATTAGAAAGTTATGACAACGAGTTTAAGATAGAAAAGTAAAAATCTGAGACAACCTATGTGTACTTAAAAAGCATTTCATAGAAATCAGTTGATACGCAATTTGATTGTCATTCTTGAGAACTGTGGTTCAACTCAAAATTAGACCGAGTCTAAGAGAAACACAGCACAGAGAGCACCAGCTAGAGATAGTGTTTCCTGGCTTATACTTAAAAAAATGACTGTAACATCCTTACCACTCATTGCCTTTGAGTCGATTCCAACTCATAGCGACCCTATAGGACACAGTAGAACTGCACAGTAAGGTTTCCTAGGAGCAGCTGGTGGATTTGAAATGCTGACCTTTTGGTTAGCAGCCTAGCTCTTTAACCACTACACAACCAGGGCTCCTATACACCCTTAACCTCCTTTATATTTGATTGATTTAGCCATTCTGGGTAAGTAGCAGAATTAAGCACTGCTTGGTTTTAAGCAAATGTTCTAAGGATTTGGTACTTAATTGTCTTTAAACCATCCACAGCTACATCATCTGTAAACTAGTTAGAAATGCAGAATCTCTGGCCCCGACCAGATCTGAATCATTATCTGTATTTTGCCAAATCACCAGGTGATTTGCATGCATTTTTAAAGTTTGAGAAGAACTAGTGTGACAACAATTTGACCCACATTAAACTTACTGGGGAACTTTTTATAAATAATAATGCCTAGGCTTCCCAACTCGAGATTTTGATTCCACTGGTCTGTGGTAAAGTCTGCGTAGAGATCATTTTAAATGCTCACCACTAAGTGATTCAGCATGTAGCCAATAACAACTGGACTAGAGAAAAAACAGGACACTTTCTCAAAATATCTGCTTATAAAATCATGTGATCCAGTTGTTAAATGATCAGATTCAGAGGGTCCATGTCTGGAGATTCCATTATTTCTGGGTTAGCGGACATGCATTTTAATGTGTATTTCACAAGCCACCCAGGTGACTCCCATGATCAGACAAGTGGGAAGTCCTGAGTACCTGCAAGTAAGATAAGACATTCTATCACATTTTGTATAGTAGAGATGATCTTGTGATTATCTACCAAGAGATTGCTAAAGTATTTATGGGATCTACCTTTCCAACATAAATTCTATCTGAGGGTTGATTTTTATCAAATTCAGTATCCCTTGCAACATCCAGCATGGAGTCAGGGTTTTTAAATTCACTACAGCTTTGTCATAGCCTGAAAACATGGCTCATTGGAAAGCCTAAATTTTCAGAAATAGGCAAAACACATTTAACTTTAAGCCTAAGTAAACTGTGTAGGCAACCTGAATAAAATACTCATTCATTATCATGATCATCCATGCTCTTATGTGAGACAAAGGACACAAAAACAAAAGTAGCATGTTTGTCCCTCTGTTCCTTGTGCTCAATCTTAGGGTGAGACACACTGCCTGTCCAGTGACTCTCCATGGTATGAATGTGATGTGATGACTTCCCACAGGCCACAGTTTGTCTGCTAGTCCATCCCTTCTGTTAGGTTTAAGGTTCCTGAACCAGGAGAAGTTGAAGAGTATGCAAGAAGCCAATTGCTGCAGCTCTGGTCTACGCTAAACATCTCAATGCTTATAATCTCCTTTCATATATCATACTTACATTGCAATAGGGGCCTGTCTAGGGATGACTGTTTCCAAAGATTGACATACATGAAAGGAAGACATCTCATTGCTTTGAATTTTCCCAAGCTGAGCTCATTAGAAGCCAAAACTATCTTATTTGTTTAAATATATAATTCTGATAAGTGGGACAAAGTTCAAGAAGACCAAAATAAATTATAAAAAGTGTTTTTTAATATGTCTTTACTAAAAACTGAATTCCAACTCCCCTCTTTCTAAGGCAAAGTATTTTTACCGTTAACCCATTGCCATCGAGTCGATTCCGACTCATAGCAACCCTACAGGACAGGGTAGAATGGCCCTATGGAGTTTCCAAGGAGAGCCTGGTGGATTTGAACTGCCAAAATTTGGTTAGCAGCCATAGCACTTAACCACTACAAACCAGCAAGGTTTCCATTTATACCATTAGTATTTAATAAAGTGCCCTATGTACTCTATACAACAAATTGGAAAGTCATGAAGCAAATAACTGGAAATGCTTGAAATACCAATTCCCTTTATTTTGCAGATAATGCAACTAAGTCCCAGATAGAAGAAATGCCTTGCTGACAGGATTTGTAAACTAGATTCTAACTTCAGATTGTCTAAATCCAAGAATCCAAACCAAGACCTCTCATGTTGCCTTCTTTCTTACTCCCTGTTAGGTGGGGTGAATCCAGGTTACCTGGATCGGAATAGCTAAAGTTAATACCTGGAGGGAACTGATTATAAATGAAAGCCTCAATCTTTGATCTGCTGTGACTTTTCCATGACTGCCAAAGTTACTGTAGGTCATAGAAAACCTCAGCAGGACTAGAAACCTGACCATTTTATTGAACATATTACTTGTAGAATAATGTAAACAAATTATCCAATAAGTAATTTTTTTTTTGCCAAAATACAAAATTTTATAAAGATTTATGTGATTAATGAAAAATGAACCCTTTTAGAGTATATTAAGTTTATGGATGTGTAGAAACCTTGGTAGATTAGAACATGCTATTGTATTTGCCTTCATGTGTGAATACAGGAGCCCTGATGGTGTAGTGGTTAAGAGCTTGGCTGCCAACCAGAAGGTCAGCAATATGAATCCACCAGCTGATCCTTCGAAACTCTATGGGACAGTTCTACTCTGTCCTATAGAGTCGCAAGGAGTAAATACAGAGGATATACTGGATATATTTGGAAAGGGAAAAGAAAAATTAGCATTATTTTCTAAAGTTTCTTGAAATTCGTATGTAAAATCACAAAGGAAGTATTACTGTAACTATTGACAGCACAGTTTTCTCTTAATATCATATTCTTACACAAATAATGGGCACACTATATGTTTTTGCCAACCACGCAACCTCCCCTCAGCACTATTTTCATAAGTGTGCTATGCTGCATGTTATATGTGTGGGCACTTTATTTACGTAGGCACATTATTTGTGAAAAAATATGGTAAGGCACTTGAGTCGGAAATCTGATGTCTTGAAGGTGAGAACGACCCTGCTTGTATCTGAAACACCAGTGATATACCTTCCAGCATCATAGCAACACACAAGCCACCCCAGACAGTATGGCAAACCGATACGTATATATATACACACGCACACATTTTGTGTATATATGTGTATCTATAGATACACACACACATACATATAATGTGTGCATTTTTCTATAGTCTCCTATGCATGTGAAAGCTGACAGAGAAAAAGGAAGACAGAAGAAGAGTCAATGCCTCTGAATTGTGATGTTGGCAAAGATATTAAACACGCCACGGACTGCCAGAAGAATTAAACTAGTCTAAGAAGAAACAGAAACAAAATGCTACTTAGAAGCAAGAATGGCTAGCCTTTGGCTCACTTACTTTGGACACGTCATCAAAAAGGACCAGTCACTAGAGAAGGACATCATGGTTCGTAAAGTGAGGGTCAGTAAAAATGAAGGAAACCTTTAATGTAATGGATTAACACAAGAGCCAAAGCAACAGACTTAAACATACCAATGATCGTGAAGATGACATATGATCAGGCAATGTTTCATTCTGTTATACACAAGGTGGCCGTTAGTCGGAGTCAACCTGATGGCAACGAACAACAACAAAACACACGCACACATATAATATATATATATATTTATATATAATACACACATATACAAAATAAAACTAGAACAGAGTGTGGAATAGGCAGTAACAATATCCAGAGATATGTACTCTTTTCCAAAGATTGCCCGTAGACTTCTAGAGTTTTACAGATATTTTAGATAAACATTATATTATCCCCTTTATTTTCTTTTTCATTTTCAATGTTGACTCATATCATTTGCTGCTTGTATTATTTAATAGCATGTGGATTAGACAAAGTATTTTGAAAACAGCAAAAACTATTCCTTAATAAATAAAGCAATCCACATGCTTTCGACAGTGGGGTTTTATAAGTCAAACAGATTTCAAGCGGCAACTTGCATCGTAAACACTTTTTATGCACGATCTATTCTGTGACAACCGCAGGAGAGTAACTGCCTAAGCAAGTCTTAGTTGTCAAGTAGATAATAAAATCTACTCTGTCTGTATAGATATTTCTTATTTGGCTGAAATATGGCATGGATTGACAATACAAATAATCACATGTAGAATTGAATTGTACAATTAAATGGTAGTTGAAAGATGCTTCACAGTAACTAGACATTTGTATTAAAATAAAAAATTTAGCAGTTACTACTTTGTAGGTCTTCATTATGTTCAAATAACTAGTGATATTGCTAAGTAAGTTTTAAAACTAAACTTAAAAAAACAACTTAAATAATTAAATAAAGCAAGGGACTTTAGAATGGCTGCATGAGGAGCTTGGCTAGTCCTCTCTCCAAAAAGGTAACAATAAGACTAGACAAAATTGGCAAAAATAAACTTTTTCTTGAAATTGACCAAAATGGCATACCACATATTGAGAAGTATTTATTCAAGAAAATCGACTTAATCTCAATAAGAATAGTGGGAGTCTGTGGTATTTTAGCCAGGAGTGTCTCCCATCACACCCAACTCTGTGATGTGGAGGGACCACTCTGGATGGGCAGAGCAGATTATGAGAAGAGGAAGCTCCCACCCCAAACCCCAGCTCCATATTGTGGATGTTCTATTCCGAGCAGATGGAACAGGCTGTGAGGACTGGCGAACTCATCCTTTTTCCATAGCACTTGTCATCAACATTTACTTACTTCCTTAATGTTTGTCTCCCCTAATAAAATATAACTTCTACGCAAAGGATAGAAGTGTTTACTTTGTTCGGTGCTACAACACTTAGAAAATTTATGGCCCATTGTAAATGGCCAGTAAAGATTTTTTAAATTTTTTATTACATTAGACTTGAACTGATTTCTACCATCTTATTTTGTGCAATTTTTCTGGGTTTTTTTTTGTGCTATTTTTTTTCTTTCTTTCCCTGCTTGATTAACTCTTCTTTTTGTTGTTATGTGTTTCTTACTCCACTTTTAAGCTCTCTACTACATTTGTAAACAATATGCATTTCAAAATTTCTATTAATTAAAACTATAATGAAAGATAAAAGAATAAAAAACGTATTTATGAATTTATGTATACTTATTCTTTATACTAAATATATATTATGTGCAATTCACTTTAAATTTAGTTTAAGAAAATTCAGTCAGTTGTACACTGTAAAAAGCTTAATTGGCAAAACTAAAATTAAAAGACTTTTTTCCTAAATTTTATTTATTTCATTTTTATTGAGAATATGTACAGAAAAACATACACCAATGCAACAGGTTTTGTATGTACAGTTTAGTGACATTGATTACATTCTTTGAGCTGCACAACCATTCTCACCCTTCTTTTCTGAGTTGCTCCTCCCTCATTAACATAAACTCACTGCCCTCTAAGATTCCTATCTAATCTTTCAAGTTGCTGTTGTCAGTTTGATCCCATATAGATAGTTCTTAAAAGCACATAATGCTCAAGGCAAACCTTTTTTACTAGTTAAGCTAAACTAGTGTTTGATTATAAGACTACTTCAGAGGATATTTTTGGTTTAAAGTTTAAAGATTATCTCAGGGCAATAGTTTCAGGGGTTCATCCACCCTCCATGGCTCCAGAAAGTGAGTCTATGAGAATTTGAAATTCTGTTCTGCATCTGCCCCTCTTTTATTCAGAACTCTTCTATGGAATCTTCGATCGAAATGTTCAGTAATTGTAGTGGGACACCACCCAGTTCATCTGGTGTCCTGGCAAAGGAGGCAGTTGTTCATGGCGGCAATTAGCCACACATACCATATTCTCCTCCTATTCCTGATTTTCTTGTTTCTTCTGTGGCTCTAGATGAAAAGAGGCCAATAGTTGTGCCTTGGATGGCAACTTGCAAGCTTTCAAGACTCCAGGCACTATGCAACAAACTAGGAGGTAGAACAGAAGCACTAAACACGTTATTAGGGCAATTAACTGGAATATCCCATGAAACCATAACCCTAAACCTCCAAACCAAGAAACCAAATCCCATGAGGTGTTCAGTTGTACAAAAGCAGCCTCAGTAGCTTTGTTTTGTTTTGTTTTTGTCATTGTTGTAAATGTATCTATCACAGAACTTTTGCCAATTAAACTTTTTACAGGTGTACAACTTACTGCTTACGGACAGCAATTAGAATAATTGGCTGTGCAATCCTACCCTTAATCAATGTGATTTTTTATCACTATTAACCGCCTTTTTCCCTCTCCGTTCCACCACCAGACAGATGCAAAGATGCTCGGTATCATTAGGCATCAGAGAGATGCAAATCAAAACTTCAACAAGATACAATTTCACTCTCACTAAGATTAAAAAAAAAAAAGTTGGTGAGAATGTGGAGAAATTGGAACCCTTATCCATGGCTGGTGGGAATGCAAAATGGTACAGCTGTTGTGCAAAACATTGTAACAATTCCTCAAAAATCTAAAAATAGAATGACCATATGATAAGCAATGCCACTCCTAGGTATATACCCAAAAGACTTGAAAGCAGAGACTCAAAAAGAGACTTGTACACCAATGTTCATTGCAGAGCTATTCACAATAACTAACAGGCGAAAACAACCTAAATGCCCATCAACAGACGAATGGGTAAACAAAATGTGGTACATGCATGCAGTGGAATACGACTCAGCCAATAAGAGAAATGAAGTCTTGATTCGTGCTACAGTATGGATAGAACTTGAATACATTATTTGCTGAGCAAAATAAGTCAATCACAAAAGGACAAATATTGTTATGACCTTACTTATATAAAAAGGCAAGAAAAGGCAAACGTATAGAGACCAAATTTTATTAGTGGTTACCAGAGGCAGGAGGGAGGAGGAAAAGGGGATTAACAGAGATAAAATACATTTTATTAAGTAATAGATAAGTAAAATAAAAGAAACACCTCCCCACAACAAACAAACAAAACTGAGTATTAAATAAGCTTTCTCTAAAATGAATGGAATGAAAAACGTGGTATTTTATGTGATTACTTATTTTCAAATTTTGTTTTTTCGCTATAAATTCCTTGGAAATTTCACATATGTATTCACATACATAAATATAAACTTCAGGGACATAGGGCATATAGTTTGTGGTGGAATGAAAGGGTAAATAACAATATTTATATTAAAAAAACCCAATATACTAAGCCTTTTATTCTGATCTGATTTCTAGTCCCAAATCCATCTATGGCTGTTTTTACTCAGAATAATTTTTTTGAAGTTTTATTTGTCTATTTCTAAGCATATTATTCATGCATATTTACCAACCACATATTGTTATTAGAAATATTTAGGTAATGAGTATGAAAATTATGTGAAATAATAAAATGTCTATAACATGTAAAGTACTGCGTAGAAATCAACAGAAATTAAAACTGTTGTAATCACCTACTCCTGGTATTAACACATTAAATATATAAGACAAATTGGCTTTCAAACATAGAAAACAAGAACTAAATATGGGACAGTCTTTTATATCCCTGCTTTCTTTCATATCCTTGTAAAAACAAACTTGAAGAGCAGTTGATGAGGGCCAGGATTCAGTTTGGCTGCTGACAGAAATTTAGATATTCAAGTTGGGTAGAATCATTAGTTGGAGTCCTTGAATGGCACAAACAGTTAAGTGCTTGACTGCTAACTGAAAGATTGGCAGTTCGAACCCACCAAAAGGTGCCTTGGAAGAAAGGCCTGGCATTCTGCTTCTGAAAGGTCACAGCCTTGAAAACCCTATGGAGCACAGTTCTACTTTGATACACATAGATGAGATTGCCATGAGTCTGAATTGACTCAATGGCAACCGGTTCACTTTTCCTTTTGTTTTGATTATAGTCATCAGTGTTTATGTGTTCCTAAGATAACATTTTTCAGACCTGACATAAAATAGTTAGATTGAAAACGGATCACATTTTTCACATTTTTATAACCTACAACTTGTGTGAGGTCTGAGGGAGGTGAGAAATCTTTACTAACGAAGGGAAATAAAACACTAATCTCTGGATTAGTTGCAACTGTCTAAAAGAACATGTCACTTGACCTCTGATGTCAATTAAGGTGGAACAAGAGTAAAATCTTTCATTATCTCCTTAAAAATCACTGTGTATGGCTGTTTGAACATGAGTAAGAGAGTTCAAAAGTCTTGACCTTATATTTCCTCTTAACTCTGTTTATAAACAGTAAATATATAATTTAGTGAAATACAAAATAAAAAGAAACACTACATATGTAAAGTCTACATATTAAGACAAAATAAAAATGAACATAGATGTTTAAAATATTTTTTAACATGGAAGAAGAAATACTTTGCACAATTGGAATTAATTGATCACTATAAGACTAGAAGAGTGAAACGGGCCTTATGACAAACTATTGATCAATTGTGGAAGACCTGTTCATAAATGATGAAAAAATTGATTACATAAGAGAAGTTCTTCAGTATTTATGGTCATTAAAACCAAAAAAACCCAAATCCATTGCCATCGAATTGATTCTGACTCACATGGACCCTATAGGGCAGAGTAGAACTGCTCCATAGGGTTTCCAAGGAACGGCTGGTGGATTCGAACAGCTGACCTTTTGGTTAGCAGCTGAGGTCTTAACCACTAAGCCACCAGGGGAAGACTGTAGATATATGTCAGTCTCCATCAAGGGTATTAGGAGACCCAAGAACATTCTGCCTATCAAATACAGTCCATATGACTCAATAAAAGGGAGAGCGTTTAAAAAAAAAAAAAGTAGCTCTGTATCTAAGACAATCTTAAATTAATGTTGACTTGGGTTTCCTGACAGATTCAAAAACCACTATGTGAGATGTAAAGTTTTTATTACCAGATAAATGAATCGATGACAAAGAAGTTGGAAAAAAAAAATGTGATCTATGAGAACAGAAACAAAAACAAAACCTTTAACTCTAGTCAGGAACAGAAAATAAGTTTCAAACAGCATTACTTCAGGGAAAAGAAAACAGGCTGTGCCAGTTATTATTTAAGAAAAAAGACATTTTTTTCCTGATCATTTCTGCTTATCTCTGAGTTCTGTTACTCACCACAAATATCTGTTAAAAAATGCTCTAGCAGCTAGACATGAATATGTTTCTAATGTTCAAAAAATCGTACTTAAACATCAATCAAAATGAAAGGCAATTATTTCATTTTGAGGTCTTTCGCTGCAGATTTGCACAATGCAATATGTTGTTTGATCATTTCACTTAATCAGTTGTCACCTTTATTTTGTATTAAGTAAAATTAAAATTAACTGGAAATATTATTTTTTGGATTTTCCCTTCTAAATTTCCAACTTGACACTTGGATGAGATTTTTCATTGGAGAATATTATTAATGAATTGTAGGATATTTTTGATTGGAGGGTTCATGTAATCACTTATCCTTCAGTACCTTGATATCTCCGTATTGAATTCTCTAACAATATGTTTTTAGAGCTTAACATATAGAACTAATATGTACTGGAAAAACAGTGTCATGACTTAGTATTATAAATTGTTAAAATTCACAGTTGATCAAATTTTTGGCTGTTGTATTGTTTATTTCCTCTAAAATATACCTACAAAAATATAAAATGTATTTCCTCTAAAATACATAGAATATTTTTATATCTAAAATTAATAAATAATTTAACAGCATATTATCACTAATAAAGGAAAATTCCTGTGTATAAAGAGAGTCTATATTCCGATTTATTTTTTTCTACAGATTTGTATGTTGTCATTAAAATCAGGCAAATATTTTCTCTTTTAAATTTCTAACATACCCAAAAGCAACTTTATCAAAAAGCATAATTTAGAAACAGACTGAGTCAGTCATTACATTATTAACCTCAACAGAAAAATTCCTAGTTTAAAAGAAATATTGCACTGAGAGACTGTTTCTTTTGTAAACTTTATAGAATTGAAAATTAAAATGCAACATTTATGTATGTGACTATATAGTGTTTAAATCATTGCACAATTTCTTTTTGAAAGAAAAGGGTTGAGGGGACATTATTTGTTACTCTTTTTGGAAGGAAGAGGTTGAATTTTGTGAAGTCATGATGATAGATTTATCTGACTTGAACATACCAATGACAATGAAGATGGCATATGAATGGGCAACATCCAGTTATGTTATACACAAAGTCATCATGGGTTGAGGCCGACAAGACAGCAACTACAACAAAAACAACAATTTAAGATCTAAGAGAAAAGTGAACTTGTAAGCAAACCCTGAACTTTCTTTTTTCTGTAACATTTTTCCAGTTCTCACTCCTCAAATAGGTATAATATTATCATAAATTTGTCCAGTCCATCGTCTCAACTTGCTTTCATACTTCTGATGATGATGATGAAGTCTCCACTGTGGAAATGTTTCAGTACAATCATCTATTTCAGTTCACGGTGCCCAAGGTCTGGATGGGTCCTGCTGTTTTTCACGGAAAAGATGTGCTATGGCCTTGGGAGGCTCTGAGACGGTCCTGCCTCTGCTTCCCATTGTGGACAGAAACAGACTCCTTCTATGTGTAAATGACCTCTGGTGATTTATATTATCAATCTCTTTGGATTTATTAAAAATCAATCCAAGGGATTACCTATTTGTGAACTCTGAATATCTAGTTAAAAATTGTAAATGTATATTTTAATAGGGCTGCAAGAAAGCAATAATCCTGGCGGTCAGGAAGTTTGAAGAAGATGCTGTACTACATAATTACATGGTTCTGGATATAGATGAGAATTTACAGAGTTTGGAGGGGGAGGTGAAGAAAAATATTAGAAAGTTCAGAAGACAAAATTCTCTTTTGCTGTTTGGACAATATTCCCTGTCTCTCATCCTTGCTCACTCTCGCTAAGTTATTTTATCTGTCATTATTTTTTCTTGAATTATTAACTAATTTTTGTGAGTTACACTACCTATATGTTTAAAAATTACAAGAAAAAACCAATTTACTAATAAAGAATACAACACCATAAAAATAAGCAAATAAAATTAAAATAAATAAATTTTTGTATCTTAAAAAAAATTTACTTAATTCCTGGACTGTCAAGGTTGCTCAAAATTAATACAGTTTATTACCTGGTAGGTCATCTCAAGTTTTTTCTGTTTTTAAAGAATTTTCTCTATTCTTTTTTTTTTTAAATGAGATATAACTCACATACCATAAAGTTTACTCTTTAGTGCAAAAGTAAGTAATTTGGAGCCCTGGTGGCAAGTGGTCAAGAGCTCGGCTGCTAACCAAAAGATCAGCAGTTTGAATCTACTAGCTGCTCCTTGGAAACCCTACGGGGCAGCTCTACTTTGTCCTATAGGGTTACTATGAGTCAGAATCGACTTGACAGCAATGAGTGCAACCATCACCACTAGGCAGTTCCAGAATATTTGCATCACCCCAAAAAGAAATCCCTTATCAATTATTAGTACTCCCAATTCTTCTCCTCCCGCAGACTCATCACTACTGATCTACTTTCTGTCTCTATAGCATTGTCTATTCCGGGTATTTAATACACTGGAATCATTTATTACATGGCCTTTTATGTCTGGCTTCTCTCATTTAGCAGAATTATTTTGAGGTTCATCAAATATTGTAGTAAGAATGGGTATTTTATTCCTTTTTAATGGCTGAATCATATTCCATTGGATGGAATGGATTCTTTCTACTTCTCTTTACACATCCATCAGTTATTAGATATTTGAGTAGTCTCCATTTTTTGATGTTATGAGTAAAGTTTCTATGAAAATTTGTGCACAAGTTTTTGTGTCTGTACACGCTTTCCAATAAGCAAAATTATGATAAATGAAGAAAATATTGAAGTTGTCAAGGATTTCCTTTTACTTGGATCCACAGTCAATGACCATGGGAGCAACAATCAAGAACTCAAATGACATATTGCATTGGGCAAATCTGCTGCAAAAGATCTCTTTAAAGTGTTAAAAAGCAAAAATGTCACTCTGAGGACTAAGATGCGCCTGACCCCAGCCATGGTATTTCAATCACTTATATGCATACAAAAGCTAGACAATGAGTAAGGAAGAACTGATGTCTTTGAATTATGGTGTTGGCAAAGAATATTAAATACACCCTGGACTGCCAGAAGAACAAATATCTTGGAAGAAGCACAGATAGAATGCTCCTTAGAAGCGACAATGGAGAGACTCTATCTCACATACATTGGACATGTTGTCAGGAGGGACCAGTCCCTGGAGAAAGATGTCGTGCTTGGTAAGGTAGAGGGTCAGCGAAAGAGAGGGAGACCCTCAACGAGATGGATTTACGCAGTGGATGCAACAATGGGCTCAAACACAGCAACGATTTGAGGATGGCACAAGACCAGACAATGTTTTGTTCTGTAGTACATGGAGTTGCTATGAGTTGGAACCGACTTGTTGGCTCCTAACAACAACAACAACACACATTTTCTGTTCTCTTGGGTAAATACCTGGAAGTGGAATTGTTGAGTCATATAGTAACTTTATGTTGAATACTTTTAATAACTGCAGAACTGGTTTTCAAAATGGCTACACCTTCTAGCAGTGAATGAAGATTCCAGTTTCTCCACATACTCATCAATACTTATTATTGTCAGACTTTTTTTATTTTTTATTATAGCCATCCTAGCTCTGGTGGTGCAATCATTAAGACATTGGCTGCTAACCAGAAGATTGGTGGTTTGAACCCACCCAGTGGCTTTGTGGGAGTAAGACCTGGTGATCTGCTTTTGTAAAGATTGCCAAGAAAATCCTATGGGGCACTTCTACTCTGTCACATGGGGTCACTATGAGTCGGAATCGACTTGATGGCACCCAACAACAACAATGTGTGTGAAGTGATATCTCTTTGTGGTTTTGATTTGTATTTCCCAAGTAACTAGTGATGTTGAACATATTGTAATGTTCTTGTTTAACCTTTGCATATCTTATTTGGAGAAATCTCTGTTAAAATACTTTGCCTGGTTTAGGTTTGGTCATTTTTTTTTTTTTTATTATTAAGTTGTAAATATTCTTTATATATTCTGGATAAAAATATATGATTTGCAAACACATCTCCCTTTTTGTGGGTTTACTTTTCACTTTCTTAAGGGTGTCCTTTGAAGCACAACAATTTTTAATTTTGATGAACTCCATTATATCCACATTTTTTCTTTTTGTCACTTGATATTTTGGTATCATATATAAGAAACCATTGTCATATCCAAGGTCGCAAAGATTTACCCTTATGCTTTCTTCTAAGAATCTTGTAGTTTTGTTATTACGTTTAGAGCTCTAATCCATTTTGAGTTAATGTTTTATATAGTGAGGTAGGAGTTCAACTTCATTCTTTTGCATGTAGATATGACATGCTTCTTAGAAGCAAGGACGGCAAGACTTCATCTCACATACTTTGGACATGTCATCAGCAGGGACGAGTCCCTGGAGGACATAATGCTTGGTAAAGTAGAGGGTCAGCGAAAAAGAGGAAGATGCTCAACAAGATGGATTGACAAAGTGGCTGCAGCAATGGGCTCAAACACAGCAACGATTGTGAGGATGGTGCAGGACTGGGCAGTGTTTTGTTCTGTTGCACGTATGGTCGCTATGAGTCAGAACAGTTTTGATGGAGACCTGACAACAACAAGTTTATTAAGATTTTCTATTTCTTTTTGAGACAGTTGTTGTAGTTTGTATCTTTCTGGAATTTTGCCCATTTTATCTAGAATATATGATTTGTTGGTATACAATTGCTCATAGTGTTCCCTTAAAATCCTTTTTATTTCTGTAAGGTCAGTCTTAATAAAATAAACAGATTTTTATAGATGTATACAGTTTATACTTAAAAATTTTCACATATATTCATCCCAATTTTCAGAGTTGATTTTTTTTTTTTAAATTAAACTTAGAAACAAAAACAACTTCCAAATTACTAGGCCTTCAAAATTGTATTTACTTGACCTTGATTTCTGATTGCACATTTTATCTAAAATATTCTTAGTGCTAGAAGCATAAGGGAATATTGAAGTTCATCTGTGAAATACAGTTCTTTATGCTTTCACTGAGGAAAAAGCATAGCCTTTCAGGTTTTGCAAGTATTTTTTACAATTATAAAATATCTGTCTAATACATTTTCCAATAATGCTGTTTTCTCACATCAGAGTGCTTCCTATATTAGTAACATATCCAGTTAAATTCATTCTGCTTTACTTGATATGTCATTAATCTATAGTACATTTTGTTCAGGTCTAGAATTTATGTGTGGAGATTGAGATATTACACTATATGCAAATGTAAATGATGAGAGCCTGTGTCGAGAAAAGATAGTTATTATTCTCATTCAAAGATTTTCCTTTTTCTACAGCTGCTCATCCTAGAAGCCCATAAGTGTGATTGCACCCCTGTCTAGCTCCTTATTTAGATAGGATGGTGCCACAGATGGCCTGCGCCTGCCTGCCAGGATCAAATGATTCTTTTCCTCCACAGAGCTCTGCTCAGAGAAGTGAAGCAGATTTCCCAAGCGCACATGGTGTTTGGAACTGACACGTTCAAGGGGAAGTTACCTTCTTGGAGTCTGTCAATCATCACATCCTCCTGGCTCTGCCACTCAACTCAGAGCTTACCAAGCCCTGAGATTTTTGGTCCCCCTGATCATAACAGAGTCGTTATTAAATTGCTCATTTTCTCCTACCAGAATTTTTAGTGGAGGAGTGAGAATGTGCCTTAAACCATCACCATTAATTTGTCTACTAAACTCATGTGCAGGGAAAGCTAAACTCTAAAATCCAATCTTGGTGATTATACGAGAACGGTATTTCTGAAAGCTCAGTAGGGCAACCAACAGCACCCATTAGCCATGGTCTTCTTCTAGAAGTTCTGCCTAGTTCTGGACATTCTAAGTCACTTATCTCCACAATGACCCTGACTCTGTCATTCTTGCATTGTTGCTTTCTCCCTAAACAGAAACTTCTCTACCCATACTGTTGGTTCCATATTAATTTGTGACCTTTTCTCTGTGATTATTACTACTCAACTGCTGAATTCCCTGCTATTGTGGTCTCTGAAAAGTTTACCCTAATGCAAAGAAAAAAAAAGAGAGAGAGAGAGAGAGAACACTGCTACACTACATTCTTAATGATTCTACAAAACGTTTCCTTTGCTATCTGGTTTTGAGCAACTTTTTCTACTCGCTTCAGCAACGTTTGCTCAGTTTTCATGGCCCAAGAACATGATGCTTGAAGGCATTGTTGGAGCTCTCGTAACTACATATTGCTGCTTCTAAATCATTACCATTTTCCTCCATTACCAAATCCCTTCTTTGAGTTTATCTGAAAATAAACGTCTATATTTTCCTACCAACTAATGTATCAACTAACATGGATGGATCTGTACCAATAATACTCTGCCATCCCTCTCCCCCTCCTTTTTAATAATAGATGACTGCCTGTGCTAAACAGGCAGCTCCTCATGTTGTGCCCTGGATAATCACCCACATAATCAAGTACATCACTTGCAGTATCAAGTTTTCCCTCTCTGCTCAACTGTACTCATCATCATTATACAAACATGTTATAACATCATTCATCCTTAATAAAATAATCTCTTGAACTCACATTATACTCCAGCTACCATACCATTTTCTGATTCCCTTTCCAGTTAAGTAACTTGAAATAATAGTCCATACTTGCTGTCTTTAATTCTCTCCTCTCATTCTTTTTGATACTCCTTACACTTCATTGAATCTGCTCTTGTAATTTTCACTAATAACCTTCCCATTGCCATCTCCAATAGTCTTGTATCAACTCTTATCTGATTTATCTATCAATAGCGTTTGACGGGGTTGATGATTCCCTTTACATACTTCGTGTGGTCTCCTCTGCATAACCCTCTTAGTTCTTCTGCTAATCACTTTCACACATTTAGATCTCTTCAGCCAGTTCCTCTTCATCTTGTGGATCTTACAAGTGAGAATATCTTATAGGTTTGGAAGCTCTTGTCTATCTACGCTCATTTTTTAGATGATCTCTGTCTAAACCATCTATATGCTAATGGCACTCCAATTATCTCTTTGACTCTGATCTTGCCCCGAATTTCTGACTCATGTTCAAATTCCAAGCCAGTTTCTCAACTTGAATGTTTAACGGGTATCTTGAAATTCTCATGCTTAAACTAATTCTCCTTCAAAAGACATTCTCTTTTGCTCAGTGGATGATAAATATATTTCACTGTCTAGGCCCAATCTTGGTGTCATCTTGGTTTTTTTCTCTGTCTCCTAACTTCCAACCCATAAGCAAATCTTGATAGCTCTGTTTTCAGACTATATTCAGAATCCAACAGCTTGTTAGAACTTTCCTTGCCACCACTCTAATGCAAGCCACTAACATATCTTACAAGGACTATTCAAATAGCCTGCTGATTGGTCTCTGGCTCACACCCTTGGCCCACCCTGTAGTTTATTCTCCACATAGTAAACAAAATGAATCTTTTAAAACATAAGTAAGAATGCTAGTCTTCTTTTCTAAATTTCATCTCACTCATAATAAAATGGAAAGTCCTTGAAATGACTTACAAGTTCCTAAATTATCTCATTCTATCTCCCAAATCTCCTACCTCATCTACTAACCAAACATCTTTTGCCACTCTGTTTTCGAGTATACGGTAACAAGCATGTTCTTCCTGTGTGTCTCTGAGACTTCTATTTCCTTTTTTTGAATAATGTTTCCCAGATATCGGCACTGATTTATTTTGTTATTTCATGTCCCTGCCAAAAGCTCATCTTATTGGGTTGGCTTTTGTAGATCTCCTAATGTAAAATAGTGCTACCCCATCACTATGTTTAACTTTGGATGTGCGTAAGCAGCCTCAACAGCTACTTTTTTTTAAAAGTAAAAATATATAAAACACAAAATTTGTTAATTCAATATTTTTTAGTCAAACAGCTTAGTGGTATCAATAACATTTATCAGTTCAATCATTGCCCTTAACTGATGACAAATTTCCTATCACCATAAACAGAAACTAATTCCTTCCCAAACAATGGCTCCCCTTTCCCTCTCCCTCCTGCCCCTGGTAACCACTAATAAATTTTGGTCTCCATATATTTGCCTATTCTTGTCATTATATATAAGTGAGGTCATACCCATTACTTAAAGTAGAGTAGCGAAGTTTCCAATTAATCTTGAATTTTCTTTTTCTGTCAGTGTTTGCTATATTGGTGCTCTCTTGTTAGGTGCATATATGTTTATCACAGTTACATGTTTTCAAGGGATTGACCGTTTTATCATTATAAAATGCCCTTCATTTTCTGTAGTAATCTTTTTTGTCTTCAATTTTATTTTGACATTAATATAGCCACTTCAGCTCTCTTTCGGTTATTTTTTTCATAGTATATGTTTCTGTATCCTTTTATTTGAACTTATTTATGACTTTGAGTCTTTGTTAACAATAAAAATGTCTTTTATTGGCATATTTAATACATTTGCATTTAATATAATTATTGATATGGTAAGATTTATGTCTACCATTTTGCTATTTGTTTTCTATATGTCTAATGTCTTTTTTTATTTTATTATTGCCCCTTTTAGGTTAAGCAGACATTTCCCTTTAATTCCTCTATCATTTCCAAATATGTATATATGTATGTATGTATCTATCTATTTATATATATATTTGTTGTTATTTTCTCAGTAGCTATCCTGGGGATTACAATCATCATTTTAATTGTTTAAAAATGTAGTTCAAATTAATATTCACCTAATTTCATTAATACACAAGAACTTCCCTTATATAGCTCCATTTCTTCCCCTTTCTTTATGTTGTTATCATATAAATTGCATCTCTATACATTGTATGGTCATCAGCACAATCTTTATGCAGTTGTCTTTTAAATCAGAGAAGAGAAAAAGAATTGCTAATAAAAAATGAATTTAGACTATCTTTTATATTAACCAATTTAGTTACTTTGACGTAAGCAATATTTTTTCATGCAGATTAGAGTTACTGTTAATATCCCTTCATTTCGGCCTGAATGTCTCCTTTTAGTATTCTTTGTAGAGCAGGTTTACTAGCAATGACTCTTCTCAGTTTTTGCTTACCTAAGGGTGTTTTAATTTCTCCTTTATTTTGAATGAGAGTTCTACTGGATATAGAATTTTTGACTGATAGACTTTTTTTTTAGCACTTTAATGCCATGCTACTGTCTTTAGGCCTCCACAGTTTATGATGAAAAATAAGCTGTTAATTTCATTGAGAATACCTTGTACCTTATACTTCTCCCTTGCTGGTTTCAAGATTCTCACTTTGTTTTTGGTCTATGTATAATGGTGTCCAGCAGGTCTCTGAGACTCTTTTCTGTTCTCTTCTTTTTTTTTTTGTCCTTTCTGTTCCTCAGACTGGATAATCTCAGTTGAGCTATCTTCAACTTGCTTGTTCTTCTGCTGGCTTAAATGTTTCTGAGAACTTCTAGTGAAATTGTCCTTTCAGTTACTTTATTTTCTCTAAAATTTTTATTTTTTTATAATGTTTATCTTTTAATTGATAGTCTCTATTTGGTGAAACATTATTCAGATGCTTTTATCTAGTCTTTTAGACATGATTTTCTTTAGTTGTTTGAACATATTATTATTATTAGCTACTACTGCTATTATCATTATTATTTATTGTAGGTGATTTAAAGTCTTTGTGTAGTGAATTCACAGGGACTATTTCTATTGACTGTTTTCTCCCTTGTGTATGGACCATAATTTCTTGTTTCTTTGCATCTCACACAAGTGGAAGTTGAAAAATTAATATCTTAAATAATATTTAAAAATATAAATGTTGACCACTCTGGTAATCAGTTTCCCCTGAGTTTGTTGTTTTCGTTGCTGTTGTCTATTTGTCTAATGGCTCTTTTTAGAGAAATACCTTAAAGTCTGCATTCTTTTGTGTGTGTGACTATTGAATTTTGTGCCTGGTTATCTGGTTTGCTTGTTATTGTTGCACGCCATAAGGTGATTCTGACTCATAGCGACCCTGTAAGACAGAGTAGTAGGGTTTCCTTTATGCTGTAATCCTTATGGGAGCAGACTGCCAGGTCTTTTCTCCTGTGGAGCCACTGGTAGATTTGAACCCAGACCTTTCAGTTAGCAGCCAAACACCTAACCATTGCACCACCAGGTATTATTCTGGTTGGTTTAGTGGCCAGATAATAATTGGGTAGAAGCCCTAGTGGAGTAGTTGTTAAGCGCTTGGCTTAAAAGATCAGTGGTTGGACCTCATCAGCCTCTCTGTGGGAGAAAGGTGTGATAGTCTGTTTCCATAAAGAATTAAAGCCTTGGAAACCCTATGGGGAAGTTCTACTCTGTCCTATAGGGTCACTGTGAATTGGAATTGACTCCAAGGCAAAGGAAATGATTGAGTAGATACTTCTTTAAATGCCTGAAACCAATAAGGCTCCCAGTCTTTTCCTAGGGACTCTGTGTGCCTGTGAGGCATACCTTCACCCCTTAGGCAAATAGTTGAAAGCTCTTTCTTAGTCTTTAATTCTTGCTTGAGGAGAGCCTAAAGGTTATTCAGAGTGGAGACAGTGAGAGCCAGAAAAAATGGCCTTCTTAGGCCTTACTTGAGCATATACATAACACTTGTGGTGCAGTTCTTGAAACAACCAACTACTAATTGAAAGGTAGGTGGTTCGAAATTACCAGCAGCTCCACAAAAGAAAGATGTGACAGTCTGCTTTTGTAGAGATTCACAGCCTTGGAAACCTTATGGGGTCACTATGAGTCAGAATTGATTCTACCGCAGTGGGTTTGGTTTTGGTTTTATGTATATGTGTTTTCTTCTAAATTCCCAGGAATACACTGGAAGTCTTCAAAGACCCCAGCTGATGTCTCATTCCCCAGCTTTTCCTTTTAAGATTTCTGGTTAGCCCCACCTATTAACCATTGCCTCAGGCAGGTGAAAATTTAAACAATTGCTGCTAATTTTTTCAACTAATGCCCCCAGGGAAAAGGTGTTTACACAGGTCAAATTCCAAGTTAGATCAAATAAAGCCAGCAATGGGGACAGGTCTCTCAGGTAACCATCAGACACGTCAAATAATGGCAATTCTCTGGTGTTAAAAGACAGAAACTGAGGAACAGAAATTGACACAATCCTTTCTGTGTGTACAGGAACGTTCACAAAGGTCACTGACCATTGTGAAATGCATCCAAGAACAGATAAAAAGAAATAACGTAGAGACAGATAATCATAAAATTGCAAACCCTTCTGGCATAAGACTTCTGTTATAACCATGAAGCCATTTGTCATGGATTGAATTGTGTCCCCAAAAAATATGTGTCAACTTGGTTAGGCCATGATTCCCAGTATTGTGTGATTGTCCACCATTTTGTCATCTGATGTGATTTTCCTAGGTGTTGTAAATCCTACCTCTACGATGTTAATGAGGCAAGATTAGAGGCAGTTATGCTAATGAAGCAAGACTCAATCTACAAGATTAGGTTGTTTCTTAAACCAATCTCTTTCCAGGTATAAAAGAGAGAAACAAGCAGAGAGACAGGGAACCTCATACCACCAAGAAACAAGAGCCAGGAGCAGAACACATCCTTTGGACCCAGGGTCCCTGCGCTGAGAAGCTCCTTGACCAGGGAAGATACTTGACAAAGACCTTCCCCCAGAGCCAACAGAGAGAGAAAGCCTTCCACTGGAGCTATACCCTGAATTTGGACTTCTAGCCTACTAGACTGTGAAAGAATAAATTTCTCTTTGTAAATAACATTTACTTGTGGTATTTCTGTTATAGCAGCACTAGATGACTAAGACACAATTTAAAGTTTATCTTGTGCAAAGAATTTAACTTTAGGCAATTTCAAATGAATGAGGGCCACAGGAACCACCTAGTGACTGGATGTCAACTGATCTCAGAAAGGGAAGCATGACTGCAGTCAATCATGTTGATTGCAGGGAATGGTTAATTTTTATTGTTTCTTTCTCTTCTCTTTAAAAATCTCATTGTAACTAGCCTGCATTGAGCCATTTGTTTTTTAGAAACAAATTGGTCTCCCTATATGCATACAGAATAACTGCTTGAATATGTTTTAATTTCTTTGCGCTTTGATTATTTTTTTTAACCCCAGGAATGGGACTTTTAAAGAACTCCAACCTCTCTCTGCCCCCACCAGTTGCTGCTGGCTGCTCTTTCTCACAGTGATTGCAGGCGGTTGGTTATCAAGGCTGTAGTGGAGCTTGAAATAGTGTAAGAAGAACAGGACATGTTAAAGACCTCAAAGCTTGCTGTTCTTATGGAAATTAAGCTCTTTTTCTTGAATAAATATCCTGTTTATTGCTTCAAGCCTTTGGTTATTTTCGATAGTTCTAAAAAAGTTTATTTTGACTTTACCCTCCAGTGTTATTGTTGCTTTCATGAAAGAGATTCTTTTCACATATCCTTACTCTGCCATTTTTACTGACCTGTCTTCTGTAACTTTTGAAACCTATAATCTACCTAAATATCATTTCCCTGTTCCTCTCCTTCTCCCTGTCTCTTTCTCTCCCTCTCTCTCTCTCTCTTTTCCCTCCTCTTGCAACACTGTTTTTTGCATTAGATCTTTTGGCTCTGTAATTTGGCACTTTTCTTTAAATATTTTATTTCTCTTTTTTTTCATGTATTTGCTCTGTGTTGTGAGATTATGCTACTGTCTTAGATTCTCAGTGCTGCTATAACAGAAATACCAGGAGTGGATGGATTTCACAAACAAATTTATTTTCTCACAGTTTAGGAGGCTAGAAGTCTGAATTCAGGGCACTGGCTCTAGGGGAAGACTTTCTCTCTATAGGTTCTGGGGGAAGATCCTTGTCTCTTTTTTGCTTCTGTTCCTTGGTTCTGTGTTGATCTTCATGTGGTGTTACAGCTTTCTTCACCCATTTGTGCTTCCTTGCTTCTGTACCTTATCTGTTCTTTTTACATCTCAAAAGTGATTGCCTTAAAGCTTACCCTATGCTGATAATGGCCTTCTTAGCATAGCAAAGACAGCTCTGTTCCCAAATGGGATTACAGCCACAGGTATAACCAAAACCAGTTGCCATCCAGTCCATTCAGACTCATAATGACCCCTTAGGACAGAGTAGAACTGCCCCATACTGTTTCCAAGGAGTGCCTGGTGGATTCAAACTGCCAACCTTCTGGTTAGCAGCCATAGCTCTTAAGCACTCTGCCACCAGGGTTTCCACCACAGGTATAGGCCTTAGGATTTACAACACCTATTTTTAGCGGGCACAATTCAATCCGTAACAGTTACCTTCTGTTTTAGAGACTGAGGAGTCAATTAATATTTGTCTTTTTAAGTCTACTATTAAACTTTTAAAATAATAAATCTTAAGTGCTTAATGCTTTTTAGAAAATCTGATTTTGCTTTAAATGCATTTTAAATTCTTTTCAAAGATTCATCTTTTACTTTTATGAGTAATTCATATTTTGTTTGTTATCTAGTCTTTGTTGTCCTATCCTTCTGAGTTTTCTATTTTTCTTTCTATTCTACTTTTTGGTATTATACTTTGCTCACTTATTTTTAGCCTTTCGTGTTTTTAATGCATATTTTAAAATCTATGTAATTTTTTTCGGTTGCTTTGGAAAACAGACACCTGTCACTGGTAACTGCCTCCTCATATTCATCCCTTTAATGAATGGGAGTAACTAGCACTGGTGATAATTCTGTCCTCGTCTCACTATGGTATGTTAGGTGTCTTTTCAGTTGGTTACAAAAAAAGAGAAAAACAACTCATTGCCATCGAGTCGATCCCGACTCATAGCAACCCTACAGGACAGGGTAGAACTACCCCACAGGCTTTCCAAGGAGTGCCTGGTGAATTCGAACTACCGATCTTTGGTTAGCAGCAGAGCTGTCTTAACCACTGTGTCACCAGGGCTCCTTTCAATTGGTTATGGTCTGTTAACCTGTCATTTTAGTTAACTGATATGTGGCTCATAAAGAGCTGCACCTATGAAACTGCACCTGAAGAAGAGTGTCTGAGAGGACTTGTGCCCTTATGGACAGGAATTAGATAATGAGAGTCTGGGGTTAGAACTTGAGCCTTCTGCTGTAACTTGATGAGTATTTGGTGAGGGTCTGGATGTATTTTGCATGTGAAATTAATAAATATCATTTTGGCCAGAAAACTAAGTCTGGTAGATTGTTTTAAAAAATTGTTGCAGCAATTTTTCTTATCCCTCGTGCCTCTTAGGAATGAGTCAGAACCAATTTGACAGTGATAGGTTTTTAGGTCCATCAGGAAAGAGCATCTACTTCCCTTCTTTTTTAATCTGGGCTGGTCTTGTAACTTGCGGTGAGCACCCGAATATGACAACAGTCAATTAGTGTGACTTCCAAGGCTAGGCGTTAAGAGGCATTGTGGCTTCTGTTCTCACTGCTGTGCAACCCTGAGACCTCCTTTCTGTCTGTTTCTAGGCTACAGGAAGATGAGACGCCAACTGAAGGAGAACTGAGGTCCTTCAGTCAACAGCCGTATGAATGAAACGATTTTGGAGCTTCCGGTTTAATCAACACTCCGTTTAAATGAAGCTTCATAAATGAACCCAGTGAAAACCAACCCATTAGTATCAAGAAACAATGACAAATTTTTTTTTGTGGTAGGTCATTAAATTGTTTTGTTTAGATAGCTGAAAATTTTATTACATCGTTTATTTATAAATAAACAGTATTAAAACTTTATTATATTGTCCCCTCCTCAACCGTTTAAAATCTTTCTTCAGTCTTCATTTGCTAATAGTATAAAATTAAATCCCTTGTTGTACTCAGAATACACATGCCTTATAATTTGTCACATGTTGTTGCTGCTTCTTGGAGTTCTTTTTTGCCCTCTCCATGCCATTTGCTCTTCCTATTTTACCAAAGTCATCCAGCTCACTGAGATCGAGGGTGATCCTAATATGGGAAATTCTTTGAATTGTTCTGATGGAGTTAGTTGAAATATGTAAGGCGTAGAATAACTTGGGAGCCCTGGTGGTACAGTGGTTAAGATCTTGTCTGCTAACCAAAAGGCTATCAGTTGGAATCTACCAGCCGCTTCTTGGAAACTCTGTGGGGCAGTTCTACTCTGTCCTATAGGGTCGTTATGAGTTAGAATCAAATAACTTGATGTTGAGATAATTAAATAATATTAAGTTTTCCATATCTAAAGGCTCAGTGGCTCCAGGCTGTAAGTTCCCCACATTTTAGAGGAAATTAGATTTTAGATTTTGAGAGTATAATGCAAGAGCCTGTAAACAGACTATTCATGACAACTTCCTTGTAAATTTCCATTGTAAGGTGACTGTTTCAGAAACCCAGTCTTGTCAGAGCAACCTGTGCTAATTAGTCTCTAGGAGACAGAGTAACATTTCCAAATTTTTCAAAGACCGAATACGATAATTTCTTCATCATCAGTGAAACATGTAAATGCCAAGTGAATTTGGATATAATCAACAGTATCTGTTCATTCTCTAACTGTGGAAAATTACCTGGGAAGTAAAATTTTAATAGACAATCTCTTTGTGAGTGCAACATTTAAAAGATGGTAGTTAAAACAAAGGAAATTAATTGGATAATTTCTATTGCGTCTTGTTAACTATCTACACTCACCAAAAGAATACATAGGTAAGTTATTTGAGCTATTTAGCAAAATGATTCACCACTGAGTGCTTCATTGAATGGTTATGGATGAATATTGCCATCATTCCCTTCACAGTCGTATTTTACTAGGTTTTCAAAATGAACACCTTTCTTTTATTGATATATTAAGTACGAAATTTAGCTAAACTAAAGAATTTTTATACCAATTTTATTTACAGGCGCTGTTTTTGAAATGCAGTGCAGGACTGGGGAAACCAGGAATCCTTTCCTTGTGTCTGAAAGCCTCCTGCTTTCACTTGTGACATTTTTTTGTTTATGTTTTATTTATCATTAAAAAAATACATTCTTTAAATGTGACTGTTGCCATTTTATTGTCAATCACATCACTATCTCCACTGTGACTGACACATAGAATGCTTTGAATGGGCATTGGCTAAGATTTCATACCAATGCTAAATGCGAATTATAGATCACCACTAACAAGTTGAGATAAAATGTGGTTTCTGCAACAGTCTTGATGAATAGAATGACAGATTTTCAAGTTGTGCTTTTAGCAGAGACTGAGATGCAGCTGAAATGATGGTAATGTTAATTATTCACTCACTCAATAAACATTTATTGAGCAGTTACTGGTACTATGCAATCTATGGGTGCCAGGGTATGTACACGGAAGAAAAAACAAACTCTGGCCTCGTAACACTTTCATTCTAATAAAGGTTCTTTATGTGATTGAATATTCCCAGCATTTTGAAAACCTGGCTAATCTTGGAATCAAAATTCAATAGTATAATCCTGTGTTAGGGAAAGATATATAGCATCACAGCTGCATGACTAAAGTATAAAATCTCATTTACTTTAAAAACATCATAGCACTTCAGGAAAATTAAACCCTTAGAGATTAGCATTTTATTTTTAAATCAAACCACTGCTGTAATCATAAGGCATGAAATAGAATCAAATAATTTCAGGGTTTTTTTTTTTAATTGTACTTCAGGTGAAGGCTTACAGAACAAACAGTTTCTCATGAAAAAGAAGTACACATGTTGTTTTATGACATTGGTTAACAACCCCACAACATATCAGCCCTCTAACTTCTCAACCTCTATTTTTTTTTTTTTTTTTTGGTGAAAATACACATAGCCAAAGATA
>NW_004444203.1:2096300-2168918 GCF_000243295.1 Trichechus manatus latirostris
CCCCCAAAGAAACAGAAAAAAAAAAAAAAAAACAACGTAAAAAGAAATGCCCTCAGGGATCCCTCTTCTGCTGGAAGCTCCGTGAGGCTGCTTTCTTGTACCCCCATTTGCTGGTCTCAGATAGGAGTCCAAGATGGCAGATCCGAACTGCATTAGCTGGTAGGGGACCTCTGCGTGAATCTCTGCTCGCTGTCCATTCTCTGTCAGTTTTCGCACTCCATTTTGTGCTTGGCTGAGTTCTTTATCTCTTCATTTGATGTTTTAGGGTTTCAGGATTGTTGTATTTGTTGTTCGGCTTAGTTTTTCGGATCTTTGCTGTGGAGGGACGGCGTGGTACTTCTGCCTAGAGCGCCATTTTGCTGGAACTCTAATTTCAGTTTTTAAGATACATATGTGATAATTTTGGATTAAAACTTATTTTAAAATATATTGTTTCATCTTATAAAGTTCAGTTTTTTGATAAGGGCTCTTTATCTGAGAGCATACACAACCGTAACGGGGCAGGAATCTTGTGTTACTGTAAGATATGCATGTACTTTTTAGAGTTCATAAAGTTTTTGGTATGACATAAATAAAAATAACATATTTCACTAATAAGTCTCAATAAATTTTTAAAATGTAATGGAAAAGCCATTTTCACGACTCCTATGTGAAAAAGGAGCTCTGGTGGCATAGTAGTTAAGAGCTCAGCTGCTAACCAAAAGTCAGCAGTTCAAATCCACCATTTGCTCCTGGGAAACTCTATGGGGAAGTTCTACTCTGTCCTATAGGGTCGCTATGAGTTAGAATCGACTCAACAGCACTGGGGCTTGGCTATGTGAAAAAAAAAAAAATTCTATGTACCTCTGAGCTCAGTCCTACGTCTAAACTTACACCATTTGTAACAGTATTCAATCTATGGCTTTACATTCCTTGTACATGTTTTGATACCTAAATTCTGTCTCTGTACAGACCTTTTCTTCAGCCCCGTAACTCATTGCCCGATCTTTCCTCTAAAATCTGCTCCACCCATAGTTTCACCTATTTTAGTGGATGGGAATTCCATCCTTAAGGTTACTTAGGTAACTTTTTGATGTTATACTTTGATTCCTTGTTTTCTGTTATACCCCAAGTCTAATTTTTCAAAATACATGCAGAATCTGACCACTTTTTGCTACCTTCACTGCTGTTACCTTGGGCTGAGTCATTATTATCTTTGATTTTCTTTAGTTTTATAGCCTACAAATTGGTCTCCTTGCTTCAGCCCTTGTATCCTATGGGATGCACCTTATGAAATGTAAACTTTTATTATTCAACTCAAAATCATGCAGTGGCTCTGTCTATAACTCAGAAGTGAAAATGAAAGTCTATAATGATACCTACCTTGATTCTTCTCTGACCTTATTTCCTAATACCCTCACCCTTGCTCCTCCAGGATAACCCCTACCTCCTCCACAAAACAAACAAACAAAAAAACTGCCATTGAGTTGATTTTGACTTGTCACAAGTCCCTGTGTATCAGTGTAGAACTGCGCTGGCTGTGACTTTTTGGAAGTAGATTGGCGGGCCTTTCTTTCGAGGCAACACAGGGTGGATTCGAACTGCCAACCTTTAGGTTAGTGGTTGCGTTAGTAGCTGGGTTAGTAGCCGAGTGCTTAACCTTTTGCACCACCCAGGGCCCCCCCCTCCAGACTAGTTGCACTGAATTCCCCTCAACTTCTGGTTTTTACCATAGGGCAGGTTGTTCTATCACCTTCTGAATGAGGCCTGCACAGACCACCTTCTTTGAAATCACAACTGCTCCCCTCCCCTGCCAGTCTTTATCTCAATATTCCTGCTTACTTTTCCTCCATAGAATTTATTACCTTCTAATATAACCTATGTGGAGTTTGAGATGTCTATCTGATATTCAATGAGCCCTGGTGGCACAAGTGTTAAGTGTTTGGCTGCTAACCAAAAGGTCAGCAATTCGAATTCTCCAGCTGCTCTTGGAAACCTTATAACCTTATGGGGCAGTTCTACTCTGTCCTATAGGGTCACTATGAGTGAGAATCAACTTGAGGGCAACAGGTTTTGGAATATCCTATATAAAATACTTCTTTATGTCTGTTGCTTAATTAGACTTTATTAAGGAAAGCTTTATGAGAGCGTGGCGTTTTCTCTGTTTTGTTACTAGCAATTGGCATATAGAATGCACTCAATAAATATGTGTTAAACACATGCATATACCCTTTAATTTTTAAATAAATCATATTAGACTGTTAGAAAAGAGGAAAGAGGATCTTATTTGATGGAAAGATAAATTGTAGTGAACTTTTGCTCTAGAGGATGGAAGAGTTTTGAACAATTTTTCCCTCTGTGCTCTTGCAATCCTAACACTGACTCTTCCTTTATTTCATTTCAGTACTAATTGTGATGATAAAGAAATAAGGTGCCTTCCTCACTGACTATTGTCAGTGGAAATACAGAAAGAGAAAAATAAATGAATATATATATATATATAATTGATCTAAACCAAAAAACCTAATCCATTGCCACCGAGTTAATTCCGACCCCACAGGTCAGAGAAGACCTGCCCGTAGGGTTTCCAAGGAGCAGCTGGTGAATTCAAAGTGCCAACCTTTTGGTTAGCAGCCAAGCTCTTAATCACTGCGCCACCAGGGCTCCACAATTGGCCTAAGTAGAATAAATTATTTGGATATTTGTGGGAGCAATGTTAACTTAAGGATCTTCATAGAGGACAGATGTTCTAAGGAGAGGGACTATTCAGAAAGGCAATCCTTAGATCAAGCGTTCTTCAACTTTGGAGGGTGGGGCCATTGCTCAAATATGCCTGAAGAACACAGAATGATTTTTAAGCTTTGACTATTAATAAAATTTTCTCTTCTGGGCTTTAGACTTGGCTTGGCACCTGTGTCCTCTTCTTTCTCTCCAATTTCTCTCATTCGGAATGGGAATGTCTTCCCCTTGTCTCTTTCACCATTGTTCTTTAGAAGCAGGTAACTTGTACTCTAGGTTTCACAGGTCCACAGATGGAAAGGGATTTTGCCCCAGGATGGACTACACCCAGAGTCTCACCCACACTTGATTTATATGATTCAGAAGATGATCCAGTTGATGCTAGAATGGGTTAAGATTTTGAGGAATGATATGATTGAGTCAATGTGTTTTGTAAGTCATGGGGGAGACATGAATTTGGGGGAGTCAAAGGGTGAAACACTATGGATTAGATTATCTCCTCCCAAAATATGTGTTGGAATCCTAAACCCTATATTTGTGAATATAATGTAATGTAATGTAATCACTTTCCATAATGCTATCTAGTGTCATGTTATAAATCAATCAGTTGAAGTCATGCCAGTGTAGGATGTGTCCTAAACCTAATCATTTCTCAGTTATATAAAGAGCAGCATAGCCACAGAAACACGTGAAGACACAAGGGGAATACAAATGATATTTGATGAAGATGGAGGCAGATGAATCTATGATCACAGGAACTTCAAGTATTGCTGGCTACTAGAAGCTGAAATACACAAAGAAAGATCTTCCCTAGAATCACACCCTGAATTCAGGCTTCTAGTCTCCTAAACTGTGAGAAAATAAAATTCTGTTCTTTGAAGCCACCTGCTTACGGTATTTGTGTTATAGCAGCACCAGGAAACTTATACATAGGAATTTTTTTTTCTGTTTCCAAAATTTGTACCATTCTTTCATTATCAACCTATTCACCTAAATATACCATACCATCTATACACTGTAGTGATATTTCCTGCATATAATGCATAGTCTTCATCATCTATGCACTATGGATGTGCCCCAAACATAGCATAGTGTCAAGCAGCGCTACTAAAACCGTGATCCAAAGACCAGTGCTGGACTGCGACCTGTCTGTCATCAGTTTCCAGTAAGAATAGTGCTGTAACCAAAAGCAATCTTAGAAACTTGTTAAATAGTTTGGCAGAGAAATGCTGTGTGTTTAAAATAGAATATTAATAATAAATTAAGGTTGCATTTTAATTAACTTTTTAAGAGTTTATTTTCTATTAATTTATTTTTATTGTAGTTTACAAATTGATCCACAATGGATCTATGATCTTTTACCATAAACATTACAGATTAATGTAAAGGACCGGGCCTTTATTGAATAGTAAGTATGAGTTCAAGTTTTATATTATTTTTATGTTTTTCTGAATGATACTTCAGTTCTCCGAGCCTCAGGTTCCGTATGGAGCCCTGGTGGTGTAGTACTTAACCTATATGGTTGTTCAGCCAATTACCAATTTTGTATATTGTGTATCAAATACAAAAGACACAGCAAATGTCATTAAATACTGTATTTACCCTCTCTTATCTTGTGAAATCTGCAATAATGACTTGCATTTAAGATTTTTTCATGTAGCCATTTCTTGTTTAACTAAGTTACAAACTGCATATATATTCACAGCACCTGAAGAGTGCTTTGTATATTCTTAGGTACTTACTAAGGAACCCTGGTGGCACAGTGGTGGGTCAGCAGTTCAAATCCACCAGCCGTTCCTTGGAAACAGCTCAAAGAGTTGTTGAGTTGGAATCCACTCAACGGCAATGGGTTGTTTTTTTAGGTACTTAATAAATGGTATATATTTGATTTGTTGAAATTACTGTAGAATTATGTTTTCAGGTAGGAGGAGTGACATGCTGATATGTAAAAAATCATAAATGTATTTCAATTCCCATTAATGTTGGTCATTTATTCATCAGAGAGAAATGATCATATATATTCCAAGAGAGCGGTAGATTTGTCTGTATTGCTAAGCACCATAGTCCCAGCCTAGAACAGTGCATGCCATTTGGTAAATGAGTTGTATTAGTTTCCTGTACCTGCTGAAAAAAGTTATCATAAATGGGGTAGAGGGGTACTTAAAACTATAGTTCTGGCGGCTGGAAGTCCAAATCAATGTGTTGGTGAGATCACGCTCTCTCTGAAAGCTTGAGGGGAGGAGACTTCCTTGCCTCTACTCAGTTTCTGGTGGCAGCTGGCCATCCTTGGCAAGCTTTGGCTTCTGGAAGCATCACTCCAATCTCTGCCTGTTATCGCATAGTGTCTTCTCTGTGTCTCTGTATCTCTTCTTATAAGAACACCAGTCACATTAGATTTAAGGTTCATCATAATCCAGGATGACTTCACTTTAACTAATCACATCTGCAAAGATTCTATTTCAAACATAGGTACAGAGGGTTAGCACTTCAACATTATCTTCGTGGTGAACACAATTCAACCCACATCATGGGTCAAAAATAATTCCCTCCTGTATTTGAGTCATTTCTTTAAACAATTGTGCTTATCTACCAAGCTTCTAAACCCACTATAAAAACCTGATGCTTTTATAGGAGAGATTAGTTAATTCAAAAGCAATGTAACAAAAAACATATTAAAATATGCATATTAAACTATTCATAACAATTAAATTAAATATTTATATTTAATAATATATATCTAGATTAATAATATATGCATTCTTGAATATGACATCAAAGTGCAACTGAGAGACTATCAAATTTTAAAGGTATAGTTTGTAGCAGGTTAAAAAGTTGTGTAACTATTTTGAAGAATCATTAGCTGAAACGATATAATATTTCTTGAAGATACACTTTACATTAACTAATTCTTTCCTAAAAATCATTTGTGAGACTTTAATAGGAGATGTTGTCAATGATTATCGTTATTGTTCTCTTATGACTTTTATGTAAGTGTATATTTATAAAAAGGAATTTGAACAGTAAAAATGACCATAAATTTTATTTACTCGATCTGAGGAAGCTTAATTTAATTTTATGTGAATTATTTTTCATAAATTTTCAGGTGAAATTAACCTTATATTTTGAAATAAATATGTTGGTCCTTGATGTTGGTTCTCAGAAAAAATGAACATAGGAAAAAAATATATTGAAAAATCTATCGATGAATTCTGAATTTACCCATATCCGTCTAAATTACTCTATAACAATTCTTTTTTTTACATTTCAATAATGTCTTTTATATTCCTGCATTTTTTTTTGTTTGTTGATTGGTTCTGAATTCTTTTTCTAAGTTGAAAATTTGATAAATGGAGACATTTAAGAAGAAATTAATTCCTATAATCCCAACAAATTACCACTGTTAATATTTTATAAATATGAATGAATTCACAATATACAAATAGCTTTCATAATCATTAGCTGTTATTAAAATATTTTTTCATTGCTACATGATGTTTCATAATATGCATATGACATTTGCTTTTGAATAGTGAATACATTCACAGGGTGTAAGTTTCAAAAGCAACAATGAATCTATAGTGTTTCCTTTTCATGTTGTAACTAGTCAGGTGCTCTGCTGCTAACCAAAAGGTCAAAGGTTCAAACCCACCAGCCGCTCCATGGGAGAAACACTTGGCAGTCTGTTTCTGTAAAAGATTACAGCCTTGGAAACTCTATGGGGGCAGTTCTACCCTGTCCTATAGGGCTGCTATGAGTTGGAATTGACTTGGCAGAAGTGGATTTTGTTGTGGTTTTTGTTAAAGGCAATCCTTGTTATCAGTTTCTTATGTGTTATTCCAGAAATATTCATGCACGATAATTTTCAATGTATAGCATTTTTAGCATTTATATATTCAAATATATGACAGTTTTTCCTTCGACTTTTCCTTCCATTGTTTTTTACCTAAAAAAAATCACTCTCCTACGCGTACCTAACAATATTCAATTGCCATGGTGATAGTAGGCACTTTTTTATTGTTCTGGACTGTAAAACGTGAAAGCTTCTGGTATTTATATCTGTAAAATGAACATATTGGTATCGGTACCTGCAATTACACAGGGTTAAATAATTAAAAATACTGATGATGAGACGCCACAGGGTATACTCACCTAATAAAGGTTGAGTATGAGTGGCATAAATGGCTAAGCATTCAACTACTAAACAAAAAGTTGGAGGTTCAAATCCACCAAGAAGTGTCTTAGAAGAAAGACCTGGTAATCTGCTTCTGAAAGGTCATGGGCATTGAGAACTCTGTGGAGCTCATGGTGTAATTGACTATATGACAATTTTTTTTTTTTTTTTTTTGTTAATGACATGAGTCAGGAAGAGAAAGTACAGGCAGCTCCCAGGGTTCTTTCTCAGTCACGTGGGACATTCTTCACCTTCAGATTTTGAATGGCCAAAAATATCTGTGGGATACCATGGTAGCAGAGAAGCCACAGAATCATCTGAGGAGGGGATCTTTTAAACATCTCTGGTCATAGGATCAGAATCAGGATATATGACCAAAATAAATAGCAGAAACCAAGTGGATATAACAGTAAGTGGCTGCAATCCAACACTATATACATTTTCCAAAAATGATGTTGAGATGCTGACACAGGTTGCCTCCTCATCTGCCTTGGACACTACCGTGTATAATCATTATTTAGTACGTTTCATTCAAATGTGAAGGGTAACCAGCTGTGGAGATCCTGGAGGTAAGCACACAGTTACAACAGACCAGCTGAGATTAACTCTGCATTTATATACCACCTCAAGGAGTTTTTGTATAAATTGCTTGGTAGTTGGCCTGTGGAATAAATTGCATAACAAATAGTAACTCTTAAGTTGTTAGCTGTGTTCACATAGCATTTTTTCATGTTTAGCATATGTTATTTTATTCCAAGTTTGCTTTGTTTAATTTAATAGCTCTGATAGTACCCTGCTGTCAATTTAGTATCATTATTTACACATACTTGTGAGGTATTTATGATAATCACTCACTCAGGTGTAAACTTTTGAAGGATGTTGAATTCCCCGATCCTTGAAAGGACAAGTCTTCTAAAACACCCGCAACAGCCTCTTAACCACAGGGTTCTTCCACTCCAAAGCAGTGTTTTCAAAAGCCTCTACATGAGCAGAGCAGTTTAATTTGACTAAATCATGAAGAATATAAAATTTGACATATCACACTAAACAATAAGAACCTGACACAAAATTTAATATAGGCAAAATCTAACTATAGTAAATTCACTAATCTGGTTAGGAAGTTCAGGGGGCAGTGAGTTTATGTTAATGCAAGAGGAACAATTCAGGAAAGGAGGGTGAGAATAGTTGCATAACTCGAAGAATGTAATCAATGTTACTGAACTGTACATGTAGAAACTGTTGTATCAGTATAGGTTTTGCTGTGTATATTCTTAACAACAACAAAATTTTTAAAAATCACTAATCTAATTCGGAAGTTTTCTAAATATATCAGTAATACTAACTCTAACTGCTGTATTTTCCTTAAAGCTATGAGTAAGGAATTCTAAAAAAACTGTTATGTAATAATTGGCCACTTCATGCTAATAGTGATTTCCCAAAATGGTACCCAGCAAGGCGTGTATCCTCTTTTGCTTTCTCTGTTTATGTTTGCTAAAAGCAATTTTCCTG
The DNA here is from genome assembly GCF_000243295.1 of Trichechus manatus latirostris. Taxonomy (NCBI): domain Eukaryota; kingdom Metazoa; phylum Chordata; class Mammalia; order Sirenia; family Trichechidae; genus Trichechus; species Trichechus manatus. The sequence continues at coordinate 2,104,699 of NW_004444203.1, forward strand.
TATGTACTTTAAACATTTAGCAAAGTAGTTTCCTTGTACCATAGGTAGCTGAATTTGTTATTAAGATATTAACCGATAATTTGAATAGATGGGTTTCCAGGGGTCACGGAAGAAAAATTTTCTCAGAAATTCATCTATTCATAGTTTTATGTAAGTAATCACCCTCCTACACATAAACCAATTCAACTACTTATTTCAAAAGATATTACCATTTTAGAAAAACCATGCTTTTTTGATACTGAGTTTTTAAATGTTAATTTGTTTGAAATTGTAATGAAAAGATGTATTAATTTGTTCTCTTTTTCATTGAAGGCCCTAAACATGTCAGGAGGTAGCATATGATCAAGAACCTATGGTACTGAAGGAAAAAGTCCAAGGTGCAATGAAGGCATTAGCGAAAAACAAGGCTCCAGGAATTGAGAGAATACCAATTGATATGTTTCCACAAATGAATGTAACACTGAAAGCGCTCACTCATCTATACCAAGTAATTTGGAGGACACCTATCTGGCCAACTAATGGGAAGAGATCCATATTTATGCCCAGTCCAAAGAAAGATGACTGAACAGAATGCAGAATTTATCAAACAATATCATTAATATCACACGCAAGTAAAATTTTGCTGAAGATCATTCAAAAGTGGTTGCAGCAGTACATTGACAGGGAACTGCCACAATTTCAAGCCTACTCAGAAGAGGCTGCTGATGTCAGATGGATCCTGGCTGAAAGCAGAGCATATCAAAAAGACATTTACTTGTGTTTTATTGACTGTGCAAAGGCGTTCGACTGTATGTATCATAACAAATTATGGATAACATTGCAAAGAATGGGAATTTCAGAACACTTAATTGTCCTCCTGTGGAACCTGTACATAGATCAAGAGGCAGTTGTTCAAACACAACAATGGGATACTTTATGGTTTAAAGTCAGGAAAGGTGTGCATCAGGGTTGTATCCCTTCACCATACTTATTCAATCTGTATGCTGAGCAAATAATCCAAGAAGCTGGACCATATGCAGAACGTGGCATCAGGATTGGAGGAAGACTCATTAATAACCTGTGATATGCAGATGACACAACCTTGCTTGCTGAAAGTGAAGAGGACTTGAAGCACTTACTGTGAAGATCAAAGACTGCAGCCTTCAATATGGATTACACTTCAACATAAAGAAAATAAAAATCCTCACAACTGGAACAATAAGCAACACTACGATAAACGGAGAAAAGACTGAAGTTGTCCAGGATTTCATTTTGCTTGGATCCAAAATCAGTGCTCATGGAAGCAGCAGTCAAGAAATCAGACGACATTGCATTAGGCAGATCTGCTGCCAAAGACCTGTTTAAAGTATTAAAAAGCAAAGATGTCACTTTGAGGACTAAGGTGAGCCAAGCCATGGTATTTTCAATTGCCACATATGCATGCCAAAGCTGGACAATGGATAAAGAAGACTGAAGAAGAATTGATGCATTTAAATTATGGTATCGGTACAGGATATTGAATATACTATGGACTGCCAGAAGAACGAGCAAATCTGTCTTGGAAGAAGTACAGCCAGAATGCTCCTTAGAAGTGAGGATGGCAAGACTTCATCTCATGTACTTTGGACATGTTATCAGGAGGGATCAGTCCCTGGAGAAGGACATCATGCTTGGTAAAGTAGAGGGTTATCGAAAGAGAGGAAAACCCTAGATGAGAGAGATTGAGACAGTGGCTTCAACGATGGGCTTAAGCATAACAAAGATACTGTGAGGATGGTGCAGGACTAGGTAGTGTTTCGTTCTGTTATACGCAGGGTCACTATGACTAGAAACCTAACAACAGCAATCATGTCTCATAAGGAGGGCTGATCTTGCTAACAGAAATGTACTTTTGTGTGCTGAGGACCTTAATGTGCTTCTGGGCAAATTTGTGATGAGTTGGAAATATTGAACATGATAAGCAAACAAGAAAAAAAAAAGATAAATGTAAATTAAATGGAGAGAAACATTTAGAGTAATGAAATTGTAGTGGAGGATGAGAGCTGTCTGCAATACAGGGTTAGAGCCAGTTAGAAATTCCTGGTGGCAAATGAATGAAAGCAATTTACGAACAGGATATATTATTTAATTTTCTGCTTTGCCAGAAGCAGTGTGATGACTGACTCTGGCCTCCAAATAATAAGTTTACTTTATTTCACAGACACTCATTGTTGTTATTTGTTGTATGGTTATTTTTGCTGCCTTCTCTCCTCCCTCCTTCTCTTTCTCTCTCCTTCCCACCCTCCCTCCCTCTCTCTCTCTTCCTTTCTTTCTTTTTTCTCTTTTAGAATCGTGAAGAAAGAGTATATCTCCTGTTTTTTGATACATGACCTAGCTAAATGAATGCCACTGGATACAGAAAATTCTAGAGAGCAGATGAGAATATAAAAGTATAATCTCACCAATATCCCTCTTGCTTTAAGACCCAAAATATTTTAAAAGCCGATTTGATCTCCACAGACAAACTTAACATTGTCTCCAAAAGTATAGTGGCCTTAGGTAACATCTAAGTTAAGCAATTATAGAATCATACAGATGAAAGTTAATTTAATCATGATGTTGTCCATTCTCAAGCAAAGAGGGGTTGCTAGGCTCTGGGAAAGAAAGTGGTTCCCGCTTTACCATAATGTGAAAAAGTAATGAAAGTGTTAAGGCCAAAACACGGTTCCCTGACTCTTATACCTGTAGCGGGTTAATAATTTCATGTTAAAACTCTCTGGGACAAAAATCCAGAGTTTTCTTTTATGGCAAATGTAAAGCATAAGATAAATCCTAAACACTGTGGGATAATTTTACTGAGTTTACTTCTTAAAGCAGCAGAAAACCCATGAAGCTCTGCCAAAGTCTGTCCATGTACATAAAGATTTCATAATAACTTAAAGAATGGATTTCAGATATGGTCATAAAAAAAAAAAAGGGAAAGGAACAACAGCACTCTCTTTCTGTAACATCACTTCTTGTCATATATTTCCATATTATCAAAATTTCATTAGTTACATGGATTAAAAAATATTTTAGAAAATATGTGTAAGACACAAAGAAAAATGATTTAAAAGAAACCTACTTGTGTGTAGATAGAATAATGGCCCCTTTAAAATGCCCACCACCATATCCTTGGAACCTGTAAGTATGTTACTTTACATGGTAGAAGGGTCTTTGCAGGTGTGAGTGTATTAAGAATTTGAGATGAGAAAATTATCCTTGATTATCCAGGTGGGCTTACTGTAGTAATCATATGGTTTGTTATAAGAGAAAGGAAGCAGAGTCAAAGTGAGGAGAAGGCAATGTAACCATGGAAGCAGAGATTGGAGTGATGTGGCCATAACCCAAGGAATGCCAGCAGCCTCTGGAAGCTGAGAGAGGCAAGGAAAAGATTCTTCTCTGGAACTTCCAGAAGGAACCAGCTGTGTCTCTACCTTGATTTTAACCTTGCAAAACTATTTTCAGACTTCTGAATTTCATAACTAAGGGAATACATTTTTGTTCTTTTAAACCACTAAGTTTATGGTAATTGATTATAGCAAATAGTTACAAGAAAATACAATTGTTAAATGTTCAAACTCAAGCCATAGACGTTGGCTAATCTCACAGTAACTTTGGACATTTTCCTAGAGCTATCATTCAGAAATGCACAAAATGTACGCCAGGGGTCTCGAGTAACATCAGATCTGCTGTACTGGCTAAGGGCAGACCTCTCAAGAGATCACATACCACAGACTTTGGAATGTACTAATTGGGACAGAAGAGCCTGGTTTATATCAGTTTGACAGTTAAAAGTCCTTCTGACCCAGCTGATGAAAGCCAGCCAATCAAAAAGAAACCAATATCCCATAGTGACCAACGAATTATCTTCCCCTACTTTTATAATCCCTCCCCCAAATTATAGACATGTTGCTTAACCAGTCACTCTGCGTTTCTTTGTTAATCTCCCTCATTGTCTTTAAAACTATTTCCTTCACTTCCCAAAAACGTGCTCTGCACTGATTTGGTCTGAACACTTCTCAGCCAGTAGATTAATCACTAAATGAGCCTGTTAAAAGAATTCTGTCTTTGTTTTCTCTATTTGGCACAACTTACATACATACCACCATTGTCTTTGATATCTTCTGTATGCCCCTGTCTTATATACGCGCTCTTGTTTGGGACAGTTGTGTTTCTGCTCTTCTTGCTTTTATTATTATTTTCATTGCATCTGTTGTATCACCAAACAACAATTTATTCCGTATTCTGTTTAATTCATACTTCATATAAATGGAATCATATTATATGTAAGCTATTTTGAACTGTCATGTTTACTCATGTTTCTGGGATACAGATAATTTATTTTCTATCACTGTATTTCAGTAGTGTTCTTTGCTGATTTGTATTTTACAGTATAAATATACCATAGTTTATGTATCCATTCAACTAATGATGAACACTGGAATTGTATCTAGGGTTATATTTCTTATGATTGATGCATAAATACAAAGAATTTACTAGAATTGTAATTATTAGTTTACAGAATATGAGCATCTTTAACTACACTAGATAATATAAAATTGGTTTCAATAATAGTTGTAACAGCTCCTGTGTATAAGTCAGTTGCTTGATACCCTTACCGACACATGTAGTAAAACTTGTATATTTTGCTAGTTCAGTGTATGTGAAGTGATAGATCCAAGTGATTTTATTTTGCATTTCCCTCATTGAAGATTAGATTGTCTTTTTTTTTTTTTTTTTAGCATTTATTGATATTTTTATTGGCCATTCAGATTTTCTTCTTTTGTAGAAATACTGGCTCTAGTCTTTGCCAATTTTCCATTGGGTGTCTTATTGATCAATGTGAGTATATGCGTTTTCATTCTAAATACTAAGTAGCTATTATGAGTTACAGATAAATAATTATTTTCAGTTTTTGGCTTGTATTTTCTCTTTCCTGTGATATCTTTTGATGAACAAGACATTTTTGCCTTTCATATGTTTATTTTTGGTCCATATAGAACTGAATTTTGTGTATTCATAAAATATCACTTATTAATCTAATATTTCAAACTGTGTCATAAATCAAATTTTTATACACGCATATGACTTTGTTTTTTGGAGTTTTTTGTCAATTTTCTGCTGCTGTACCGATATGTTGTTGTTGTTGTTAGGTGCCAACAAGTTGGCTCCGACTCATAGTGACCACATGTATAACAGAATGGATGTTGCCCGGTTCTATGCCATCCCCACACTCATTGTCATGTGTAAACTCATTACTGCATCCACTGTGTCAATTCATCTCATTGACGTTTTCTTTTTTTTTTCCGTTGATCATCTACTTTACCAAGCATGATGTCCTTCTCCATTGACTGGTCTCTCCTGAGGACGTGTCCAAAGTAAGACAAAGTCTGGCCATCCTTGCTTCTAAAAGACATTCTATCTGTACCAAGAGACAAATCCATGACTATAGAGTGGGGGAAAATGCACATAATAGAAAATATCCAACAGAGAATTTATACGTGCTGTTATTAGGTATGAATTTTAAATTACTATATAAAATTTATTCAACATATCAGGAAAAAAGATAAAGAACTTTAGTGGAGAACTTGAAATTTAAAAAATGAAACAGGAAATTCAGAATTGAAATATATAGTAAGTGGAATAAAGAATTTAATAGATTGCTCTAAAGGTAGATTAAGGAGCCCTGGCCGTGCAGTGTTAAGCACTTGACTGTTAACCAAAAGGTTTGTGGTTCAAACCTACCCAGCCTTTACAGGAGAAAGATCTGGCAATCTGTTCTCCTAAAGATTAAAACCCATTGCTGCTGAGTCTATTTCAGCTCATAGCAACCCTATAGGACAGAGTAGAACTGCCCCATATGGTTTCCAAAGCTATAGTCTTTATGGAAGCAAAATGACACATCTTTCTCCTACGGAGAGCTTGTGGGTTCAAACAACCAACTTTTTAGTTAGCGGCGAAGTACTTAATCACTGCACCACCAGGACTTCTTCCCATAAAGATTACAGCCTAGAAAACCCTATGGGGGCAGTTCTACTCTGTCACATGGGGTTTCTATGAGTCAAAAATCCACTGGAAAACACGTAACAACAACAAAGGCATTTTAGACAGAGGTGAAGAAAGGGTTAGTGCAGAGTAAGATCGATTTTTTAAAAAAATTGAAAAAGTAGCACAGTGAAAAGGAAGAATAGTACAAAAAGCAGTATAAGAGACACATGGTAAATAGTGGAAAAAATATAACATAGGCATATTTAGAGATTCAGAAGAAAAATAGAAGTCGCTATTGAGAAGAACAGTATGTGGTGATGTTTGGGATGGAGACATTTCTAGGACGATAATAATAACATAGGTGTACTGTACTTCCGACATTTCATCATGCTGTTCCTTTACGATTTGTACGCTTTTCTGTATGTGTGTGTTAATTCAATTCAAGTATTTATTAAAGCAAAACAAAAAACTCTCCAGTACTTCCAATCAGATTTACAATGTAATCCATCTCTTTACCGTTGTTAAAAGGCCCTACATGTTCTGTGCCCCTTCAAGGCCCTTTGAACTCATCTCGTACTGCTCTTTCCTGTCAATTATATTCTATCCACACTTTAAAAAATTTCTAAACTCCTTGATGACAATGAAAGATTGCAGATTATTTTAAAATAACAACAAAAACAAAAGGGAAAAACCTTATGAGGAGTCTGTTTTAGCTGCCAGTGTTCTACACTATAATCCTTTGCTATATTGCTTGTTTGTATTTGTGATAGTTTTCACGTTTACTCCCTTGTCCTTTACCAGTAGCAGATGTCTCTTAACACACATCTTTAGATGTGTAGTGTCTAGGTTATGCTTTCATACAAAACAAATAAATAATATCTCAATCAAACTGTATTTTTAAGCAGCTGCTGGTGCAGTGATTAAGAACTTGGCTGCTAACCAAAAGATCAGCAGTTTGAATCCCCTAGCTGCTCCTTGGAAACCTTATGGGGCAGTTCTACTCTGTCCTGTAGGGTTGTTATGAGTTGGAAATTGACTCTATGGCGACGGGTATTTGTCCTTCAGGTTATGTACTGAAGATGATTAGGAAAAGGGGACATTATTTGTTTTGCAATGGTTTATATTGTTAGGTTGAATGCTCATGCATTTGGAGAAATTGAAAAAAATCCTTTTCCCCTTAAACATCTCTCTAATCATGTGAACAGCAAGCTCTAAAACACAAGATATAATCTTTATGCTTCACTAATACCTGCTTTAGGAAGAAGATAGGGATTGACATTTTTTCTCCCACATACTTGCTATTTTTACATAGTTATGCTGGGTGGATAGCTAGATACCATGGTGACAGATATCATGGAAATATATAGAAGCATAAAAGCTCAGTGGAGGCAAATACCTGTGAAAAAAACAATTGTATAAACTTAAAGGGCAAGCCAATTAACTTCTCTTTAGCAAGCAATAAACTAAATACAGTAGTTAAAACTCTTTGAGTTTAAAAATAATTTTAAATCATCTTTAATTCCAAGCTGTATTTTTACACATAAGAAAAGTGAGACTTTGGGAAATTATTTGATATGGCTAGGGTAGTGCTACTAGACAGCAATATAGTTGGAAATAAAATTTATTGTTTCTGACCCACTAAATAAATAATGGCAGCGTGTTAGATTAGATGTATCTTTATTTCAGAGACACAAACTTAAGCATCAGAATTTGGTTTTAGAACATATGATTAATACATGAAAGATATAAATTTCACTTCAGTGGGTAACATACAATATATTTTGTTTTACCAAATATATTGAAAATCATGCAAGGGACTATGCTGCATGATGTTAACACTTCAATATCTGGGTGATGACCCTTTCCATGAAGACTGATCTTGAATGCTCTCAGTCCCCAATCTCTTCACTTTATAAACCATTTTCTTCTCTTCATCTCAGCATTGCTCTCCCAGTGGTCCAGCTAGCATATCATAATTAGACAAACAAAATTTCTTCTGAAATTCCTATCTCAAACATCCCATTTATTAACCACATACTGTGTCCTTCTTGATCCTTTTCTCTAACAACCCTATTGATACAATTCTTCAATACTGTTAAAAACATTAATCCATTGACCCTACTATTTTCTATATATTCATTGGCTTATGTTTAATTTCCTCTATAAACAAAGTATGTTCAAACATTCAAACATAAACCATTCTCTTGTGTATAATCTTAACATCTTTGCTTCTTGATTCTCTCTCATTCATAACTGCCTTTCAATAGCCTGGGGGTGAATGCAAATGTCCTCCTTCTCCCTCTTAGCAGAGGGGGTGCTGAAATGTTCCTGTAGAAATATCACAGAACTCAGCTAACTGGCTTTACTTTAAATTATAATCACTATATGTATTAGCCCTGGTGGTGCACTGGTTAAGAGCTTGGCTGTTAACCAAAGGGTCAACAGTTTGAATCCACCAGCAGCTCCTTGGAAACCCTATGGGTACTCTGTCCTGTAGAGTCGCTATGAGTCGGAATTGACTTGACACAATGGGTTTGGTTTGGTTTGGGGTTATGTGTATTAGTTTTCTTGCAGCTGCTGTAACACATTACCACAAACTGGGTGCTGTAAAACAATAGCAATTTATTCTTTCACAGTTCTGGAGGCGAGAAGTATGAAACCCAGCAGGGCTGTGCTAACCCAGGGGCTCTAGGGGGAAGCCAGCTTCTAATGGCAGTCAGCATTCCTTGACTTGTAGCCACGTCACTTCATTCTCTGCCCTGGTCATATTACCTCTTCCTCTCTTCTCTGCCTCAAACCTTTCTCCCTTTCTCTTATGACAACTCTTAGATTGGATTTAGGGTCCACCAGAATAATCTAGGATGACCTTCTCATTTCAAACTCTTAATTACATCTGCAAAGACCCTTCTTTCTATGGTAATATTTACAGGTTCCAGGTTGAAGACATGGACATATTTTAGGGGTCCACCATTCAACCCACTACAACAACTAGTCTGAAATTAACACTCATCCTTGCCTGGCGACCCCACTATCTTTTCCTAGCATATTCACTTTACCATTCCCTGAGATCAGATATCATACTTTCTCCTATCTCCTTAAATCTATTAAATTACCACTTCCCTCAGATTAAATATCTCTGAAATTTCTACTATGATATCTAAAATCATTCCTGTACGTATACTCAATGTCTTTATTCCTCCTCTTACACTGAAAAGAGCATGCTGACTCTAATTATACTTTGGAAATCAAAGATGGTGGGGAAATACCTTCCAAGTGATGAGAACAACTATCAGTATAGATTTGTGTACCCAGTAAAACCGTATTTCAAGAACAAGGACAAAATATATTTTCTGAAAAAACAATGCACAAACCAAAAAAACAAAGTTTATCACCTGTTACTTCCACCAAAGAAGTTAGAAAAGCTTCCTCTCACTAAAGAATATCTCCAAAAGGACTATTTCAGATGAAGAAAAAATTATAAACAAGTAAATCTGTGTGTATGTCAGTAAAGCTAAACAGAGATGTGATTCAGTGATAGAATTCTCACATGTTATCAGCAGGGACCAGTTCCAGGAGAAGTACATCATGCTTGGTAAAGTACAGGGTCAGTGAAAAAGAGAAAGACCATCAATGACATGGATTGACACAGTGGCCGAAACAATGGGCTCAAGCACAACAATGATCATGAGGATGGCGCAGGACTGGGCAGTGTCTCATTCTGTTGTGCATAAGGTCACTATGAGTCAGAACCAATTCAATGGCACCTAACAACAACAATATGCAAGAGACCTAGGTTTTATTCCCAGTCAATACACCTTATGGCTAGCCACCACCTGTCAGTGGAGATATGAATTCAGCTGCGATGTTGGATAGATTTCAGCAAAGCTTCCAGACTAAGATGGACTAGGAAGAAAGGCCTGGGAAACTACTTTCAAAAATCAGTCAGTGAAAACCCTAGGGATCATAATGGTCTGATCTGCAACCAATCATGGGAATGGTGCAGGACTGGGTAGTGTTTTATTCCACTGTGCATGGGGTCACCATGAGTCCAGAGCACACTCAATGGCAACTAAAAACAACATGTAAAAATATCTAATGTGATCAGTTAAAAGATATATCTAAAATGCTAGATTAAATGGAATGAAAGTGGTCAAGGTCATTTTACAGTTTGTCAGAGAGTTGGCTACTGAGAATATACAAAAATCTTTATGAATTATAAACCAATAAAATATGAGAGAAAAAAATTAAGAACACATAATAAAAACAATCATATCCTACAATGATAAGGAGAAAAAAGAAGGAAAAAAACAAAAACATAACTGAATGGAACTGAGATGAGAAAAGGAAAATAATAATGACATAGTACAAACTCACATTTTCAGCAATGTGGAGTAAATAAATCAAACATAAAAACATTAGATATCAATCATGAATTTGAAGTCCCTGAGTGGTGCAAATGATTAATGCACTTGGTTGTGTCATGGATTGAACTGTATTCCCCAAAAAGATGCGTCAACTTGGTTAGGTCATGATTCTCCATATTGTGTGATTTTCCTCCATTTTGTGATTGATATAATCTATCTATATGATGTAAATCCTAATCTCTGCCAGTGGTTAATGAGGCAAGATTGAATTATGTTGAAGAGGATTAGGATGGAATGTAACACTCTTACCAAGTTCACATCCCTGATCCAATGTAAAGGGAGTTCCCCTGGGGTGTGGCCTGCACCACCTTTTATCTTACAAGAGATAAAAGGAAAGGGAAGCGAGCAGAGAGTGCAGGACTTCATACCACCAAGGAAGCAGCGCTGGGAGCAGAGCGTGTCCTTTGGACCTGGGGTTCCTGTGCAGAGAAGCTCCTAGTCCAGGGGAAGATGGATGAGAAAGACATTCCTCCAGAGCTGACAGAAAGAGAAAGCCTTCCCCCGGAGCTGACACCCTAAATTTGAACTTCTAGCCTACTAGACTATGAGAGAATAGATTTCTCTTTTTTAAAGCCATCCACTTGTGGTATTTTTGTTATAGCAGCACTAGATGACTAAGACAGTTGCTAACAGAAGTTTGAAAGTTTGAGTCCATCCAGAGGCACTTTAGGAGAAAGACCTGGCAATCTACTAAAAATTACCAATTGAAAACCTTATGGAGCACAGTCCTACTCTGACACACATGGGGTCCCTGTGAATCAGAGTTGACTCAATGGTAACTGCTTTTCATCACAAATATGATTCTTAATTATCAGGAAATACTTATGTTTATATATATACATGTATATACACAAACCCAAACCAAACCAAACCCATTGCTGTGGAGTCAATTCCGACTCATAGCAGCGACCCTGTAAGACAGAGTAGAGCTGTACTGTAGGGTTTCCAAGGAGTGCCTTGTGATTTGAACTGCCGACCTTCTGGTTAGCAGCTGTAGCTCTTAACCACTACGCCACCAGGGTTTCCATATATATACACACATAAATAAATCTGTGTGTGCTTGTGTGTACAAAACAAAAATAGAAAAAGAAAGACTTATGTTTTAATTTTAAAATATCACAATAAAGAAAAAAGCCTTTATAAAATATTATAATAAATATATTATGAAAATACATATATTTATTTCAATTTATAATCTTTTTTATTTTTCATTTTAGGAAAAATATCCTAAAAAAATTCTGCAGGGAATTAATTTCACTTTCTATCGCTAATATTGTAAATCTTGCAAAGTTCAATGGCTACGTCTTTAGGTATTAATTTATTTCTAAGAACAAATACATTATTTTATACCATGATAACTTTCTCGTTAAGTTGGCCTGTATGGAAAATAATTTTTCATTATTTATAAAAGAAGTAAAATTACTTTACTCTAAATAAAAATGAAATATTTTCTTATACTTATGGACAGAAATCTGGATTATATAAATACAAATAGGTCCGTAATCATATTTTTTATTTTAGTACTTTTGTAGTAGTTCAATTAATTTTTGAAGTAGTATAATTACACAAATTGAACACTGAGTTTTTTCTTCTCAAATTTTCTTTGTCTGATTTTAGATTTTGCCCTTTACTTTTTTTATTCAACCCTTATATCCTTGTACAAGCACACACTGTCTTATTATTTTATATGTTTCTGAAATACAAGAGATGTTGAAAAAGATTAAGATATCTTGGACTTTGTGATCTAAGATATCTTGATTTTTGCATTCATTCCCATTTGTTGATTTCTTTTTCTTTTCTTTCCTCCATATAGGGGAGGAAAAAAAAGTATTTTGTCAAGAAGACAAAGTAAAGTATTATAATGAAATGTGCAAAGACCTAGAGTTAGAAAACCAAAAGGGAATAACATGCTCAGCATTTCTCAAGCTAAAAGAACTGAAGAGAAGATTCAGGCCTTCAGCTGCAATATTAAAGGATTCTATAGGCAAAATATTGAACAACCCAAGAAGCATCAAAAGAAGATAGAAGGAATACACAGAGTCACTGTACCAAATGGAATCGGTCAACTTTCAGCCATTTCAGGAGGCAACATATGATCAAAAGCCAATGGTATCAAAGGAAGAAATCCAAGCTGCACTGAAGGCATTGGTGAAAAACAAGGCTCCCAGAACTGATGGAATACCAATTGAGATGTTTCAGCAAACGGATCAAACACTGGAAGCACTCACTCCTCTAGCCAAGAAATTTAGAAGAAAGGTGATCCAAAAAAATGTGGAAATTGTCAAACAATATAATTAATATCACACACAAGTAAAATTTTGCTGAAGATTATTCAAACATGGTTGCAGTGGTACATTGCCAGAAAGTCAAGCCAGATTCAGAAGAGGATGTGGAATGAGGGATATCATTGCTGATGTCAGATGGATCTTGGCTCAAAGCAGAGAATACCAGAAAGACGTTTACCTGTGTTTTATTGACTATGCAAAAGCATTAGACTGTGCGGATCATAACAAATTACAGATAACGTTTCGAGTAGTTGGAACTTCAGAACACTTAATTGTGCTCATGAGAAACCTATACATAGCCCAAGAGGCAGTTATTCGAACAGAAGAAGGGGATACCGGGTGGTTTAAAATCAGGAAAAGTGTGCATCAGGGTTATATCCTGTCACCATACTTATTCAGTCTGTATGCTGAGCAAATAAGCTGAGAAGCTGTACTATATGAAGAAGAATGAGGCATCAGGTTTGGAGGATGACTGGTTAGCAAGCTGCAGTATGCAGATGACACAATCTTCCTTGCTGAAAGCAAAGAGGACTTGAAGCACTTACTGATGAAGACTACAGCCTTGAGTATGGATTATACCTCAACGTAAAGAAAATAAAAGTCCTCACACCTGGATCAATAAGCAACACCATGATGAAGGAAGAAAATATTGAAGTTATCAAAGGTTTCATTTTACTTGGATCCACAATCAGTACCCATGGAAGCAGCAGTCAAGAAATCAAATGACATATTGCGTTGGACAAATCTGCTGCAAAAACCTCTTTAAAGTGTTAAAAAGCAAAGATGTCACTTTAAAGATTAAGGTGCGCCTGATCCAAGCCATGGTATTTTCAATCGACTGTTACGCATGCAAAAGCTGGACGATGAATAAGGAAGACCAAAGAAGAATTAATGCCTTTGAATTATGGTGTTGGGGAAAAATATTGACCGTACCATGGACTACCAGAAGAATGAACAAATCTGTCTTGGAAGAAGTGCAGCTAGAACGATCCTTAGAAGGGAGGATCGCAAGACTTCGTCTCAAGTACTCTGGACATGTTATCAGGAGGGACCAGTCCCTGGGGAAGGACATCATGCCTGGTAAGGTAGAAGGTCAGCAAAAAAGAGAAGACCCTCAAAGAAATGGGTTGACACAGTGGCTGCAACAATGGGCTCAGCAGCAAGGATTGTGAGGATGGTGTTGAACAGGGTAGTGTTTTGTTCTGTTGCACATCGGGTCCACTATGAATTGGAACTGACTCAAGGGCACCCAAAAACAACTACAACAACCTTACAGTTACTATCTTAAAGTGATTGCTATTCATAACTTTTGCCTCTCTATCTGTATCCTCAGCATTCTTTTCTGTATAGAAACATCACTGTGGGAAGTTTAAAAACATAATATAAAACATGTGGAAGTTTAATAACAATGTTTTCCTCTTAAGTAGCAAATGTTCTCTGGTATATAAAAAGTCTTCTAAAAGCCTATGTTACTCCATCTGAATTCTGAATTAAAATACTAAAATTCAACCTTCTGTGTATTATCGTCTTACTCTCCAAGGTAACATTATGTGAGCTCTTCTTCATAACAAGTACCTTGCTGCCTGTTCTGGTTGTGTTTAAACTTGACAAGCTTCAGTGTTATTTGAGCCAGTCCAGACTAGATGTGGTAAAATCCTAGGGATATGAGGATGAAACAAACCACCGTCTTTGTCATGTTCATCCCTGATGTGTATGTATATGTATACGTATACGTATATATGTGTGTGTGACTAAATTTAAATTAAAAATATACTGTAACACCAAATAAAAGATCTATTTGGTCAATATGCAATTTCTATTCACTGATAAGTTTCATTAGTCTGCGATGCATAGTTTGGAGTTACAGGTAGTCCCTGACTTATGATGCAGTTCCATTCTGATGACTTCATTGTAAGTTGGTTCGGACGTAAGTCAAATAGCTCATTTTTTTTTTCTAGTTATCATTATAATTGCCTTTTACTATCAGTATCTTTATAAATCCAATCTTCATTTGTCTTTGGGTGTTGAAAATATTACATATAAACTTACAGACACATTTTAATACATATATACATAAAAAATACACAAATCATCCAAATTTACTCCAATGATGAAGAACAGTTGGACCACCATTCACATTTTGTCAGTTTCAGTAATAACACCAATTGTGGAAGGTTCTGGATCATTTGGATTATCCTTGGGAATGGAGATGGCATTGATAGTCAGGAAGTTAGTGAGAGTTGTCTGTATGGTCTTTTTCTTTATATATTTTACAGTAACATCTCACTGCTTCCAGAACCTGCCTACAGACTTTAGAAAAGCAGTTAGCTTTTCTGTCTTTGTTTTCAAGCAACTGAAGTCCCTGATTTAATTTAGAAAAAACTCCAGCTACTCCTTTCACAGTAAAATTTTTTGACAACTTCCCTCCTTCCTCTTCCTCATTATTTATTTCTTGTTTAGATTTCTTTCCTCTTCAAAATCCATTAAGTCCTGGTCTGTCAGCTCTCCTTTGTGATCTATGAGCTGTTCCATGCTGGTGATACGGCGATATCAAGTTCAATTCAGCATTCTTGTCATATGGATGATTTTTCCAATGATCTCTTCCATCGTGTTATCTTGATCAAATGTTTGAAGTTTGTTCACATAGGTCAGCAATTTTTTCCGTATTCCCTGCATGCATTTTCCTGTAACTTTCTCCCAGGAAGATGCAATGTTCCAGATGCAGTGATGGTCGTAAGTGGGGTTCATTGTAACTCGAATATGTCATCAGCGGGGTACTACCTGTATAGTAGTGGAATATGCATTAAAATTTGACAGGACTTAATTCCTTCATCTACTGATAACAGCAACTCAAAAGATTAGACAGTAACTTTCGGGGGCAGTGAGTTTATGTTAATGAGGGAGGAACAACTCAGAAAAGGTGGGTGAGGATGGCTGCACAACACAAAGAATGTAATCAGTGTCACTAAATTGTAAATGTAGACACTAATGAATTGGAATATGTTTTGCTGTGTATATTCTCAACAACAACAAAATAAAGAAAATTTAGAAAAAAATTTGACAGGACTTAATTTATTCATCCATAAAATAGTGTTAGAGGCCCATTTCTTAAAGTTGTCTTTAGGAAGAAATAAGCAATAAGCACAATTGTAAAAGTACCTTTTAAACTGTAAATACCCATTGCTGTCAAGTCGATTCTGACTCATAGTGACTCTATAGGACAGAATAGACCTGCCCCACAGGGTTTCCAAGGAGCTGTTGGTGGATTTGAACTGCTGACCTCTTGGTTAGCAGCCAGCTCTTAACCACAGTGCTAGCAGGGCTCGAAAGTGTAAATATATACACAAAAACGTTGACAATTTGAACCTACCCAGCAGCTCCATGGGAGAAAGACCTGGCGATCCACTCCAGTAAAGATTACAGTCTAGAAAACCCTATGGGACAGTTCTACTCTGTCATACGGTGTTGCTCTGAGTCCAAATTGACTTAATGTCACCTAACAAAAATAACAACAGTCCAACTTAGTGAAAACCTTAACTTAAACTCTAGTGCAGTATATGTGATACAAAAATTACAAATTTTACGCTATGCCCTTGGCAAGTTTATTATGATTTAATATATAACCTCAAATTAAAATTAATGTGTAGGTTATTAAAGTAAATCCAAATGGAATGGAAAGGCAACATTGGAAATCAGCACACAATATCATTACATCTAACTACTAAAAGAAAAGGATGGATGCCCAAGAATCTTATATCAGGCATGATAACACTCATCTGTTATGACAAACTGCAGTCATATTGAAATGTCATAATTCAGAAAGTATATCATCCATTGACTTCATTTAATGAAAATACTTAGCAATTTCCAATGAAATTAAAAGTGAATCAGATTAGAGACATCAAGTTACAGGAGACGAAAAGGGATGAAACAGTTGTGTACAATGAAAGTTTCCATGTATATGTATCAAAATCCAAACAGATGTTGATACTGTGAGTAGAAATTAGTAAGAGAATTAAGTAAGGATTTTAGAAATTGGAGTGACATGCTTTAAGGGATCACCCATAATAGACTAGAATTGTAAGTTTTAATTATTTCAAGAAAATAGTGGATTTATGAGGGATGGCAGAGAAGCAGTGAGGTAATAATAATTCATAGGTCCCAATTCCCATGGGCAAATTAAGCATTTCCCTTGTGGTCGTAAGAAGTGTTGTAATTACGATTTATTTACATATAAGTATATGTTTCATGGCCCTGTTTTTATAACAATTAACTGACAAATATTCTATTTTGTCTATGTATATGCACAGAGGGAAAGTATAGAAAGATATACACTAGCCTGTTACTATAGATAATTCTAAAGAGGGCAAAGGCGGAGATAGACATTTCAAAAACAGTGTTATATTTCTAAATATGTTTTACAGATTGGCATTCTCTTATTGCTTGCCTTGAGCTTGTGTTTGTTTTTCTTAAATTTTGGATAATTTAAGAGAGTTTTAAAAACCTGCCCTGCTACGAAATAAAATAAATAAAAAATTGCCTTATTTTGAATAGCTCATTTGTAGGAGGAGTTTTATTTGATTATTAACCAAATAAAAATCTTTTATGACCTTTGAATTTTGGGAGAATTCATTTTTTTCTCTTATATTTTTGTCTTGTATCTAATATTATTGCAAACTTTGAGGAATAAAACTTGGACATTTTCCCTTTATGTGAAATATGGATAATAACATTATCTCTAATTTCCAAGGGCTCTATTTTGAGGAATTGTTTTGGCATTTTAATTTATGCATCTAAAATTCTAACACAAATTAATATATGTATCTTTTGTGGCCTGAAATATTTCTTTGTCTTTTTTTCAGGGTCTCAAATATGTCTGTTCTGTAAGCTGTAAGCTAACAGAATTTTCTCAATGGGTACCCAATTGAAAATACTCAGATTGGAAAAGAGATGAGAAAGCTAGGTGTGTATATTTATACACACACACACACACACACACACACACAGTATATTTGTTGTGAAGTTTTGATAGCGTTAGATACATAGTTAAATTATTCTGTTGTCATGATCTACAGTAACGGCCTTAATTCTTCTGCATCGTCATCATTATTCATTGATCATTTCTTTCAGCTATAAAAACGTTGTATTTCTCTCTCATTCCTTGCTGTCAGGGTACAGAATAATACATCTGCTTTTAGAAACTCTGCATACTAAAGATATTTCTCTTCTAATCTGATTTTACTTTTATATGGTTTTTACAAACTAAACTGCAAGGGATAATAGAATTACATACAAGTTCAAAAGTAATAAAATATAAGTGAAGCCTAAATATTGGTAATATGAAGTACAATAGTTTGTGTTTGTTGATTTTGTGAGAGATGAACGATTCATCTTAAATCTTTTAAGATATTTTCATTTTTCAGATATTCTCTAAAATTTTAAGCATCAGTTAGAATAATATTATTTAAAAAATGCTCTCAGCATTATTATGTTTACTAACATATGTTGTTGTTGTTAGCTGCTGCTGAGTTGACTCTGACTCCTGGTGACTTCATGTACAACAGAACAAAACTTTACCTGGTCCTGTGCCATCTTCATGATCATTGGTAAGTTTGAGTCCATTGTTTATGGCTATTGTGTCATAAATCTTATTGAGAGTTTTCTTTAATTTTGTTGACCCTATACCAAACTTGATGTTCTTCTCAGCAATTGATTTTTCTTGACAACTTGTCCAAAGTAAATGAGATGCAGTCTTGCCATCCTTGCTTCTAAGGAGCATTCTGGTTGTGCTTTTAAGGAGCATTCTGGTTATCTTTCTTCTAAGACTGATTTGTTTGTTCATTCAGCAGACCTAAGTATGTTCAATATTCTTTGCCAACACTGTATTCAAATGCATCAATTCTTCCGTCTTCCTTTTTTATTGTCCTGCTTTCTCATGTATACAAAGAGATTAAAAAATCATGCCGTGAGTCAGGCATGCCTTAGTCATCAGAGATCATTTTTGCTTTTTAAAAATTTAAAGAAGTCTTCTCAGAAGGTTTGCCCAACCCAGTACGTTCGTTTCTTGACCGCTGCTTCCAAGTAGAATTAAATCATTGACAGCTTCATTTTTTCCCCCATATATCATGCTGTTGTTTAACAGTCCAGTTATAAAGATTTTTGTATTCTTCACATGCGGGAACAATCTGTACTGAAGGGTACATTACTTCATCAGTCAGTGCTTCAAGTTGTCGTCACTTTAGACAATCAAAGTGGTGTCATTTGCATATTGCAGGCTGTTAACAAGTCTTCCTCTGATCCTGATGCTGCATTCTTCTTCATATAGTTCCAGCTTTTCAGATTATTTGTTCAGCATACTGATTGAGTAAATAGATGAAATGATACAACCCTGCTGCACACCTGTTTGGATTTTAAACCGTGCAGTATCTTCTTGTTCAGTTGGAACGACTGCCTCTTGATCCATGCACAGGTTCCCCATGAGCACAATTAATGTTGTGGAATTCACATTCTTCCTAAGGTTATCTATAATTTGTTATCATCCACATAGTCAAATGCTTTCATTAGTCAATAAAACACATGTAAACATATTTCTGGTATTATCCATTTTTGGCCAAGATTCATTTGACCGCAGCAATGATATCCCTCATTCCACATCTGAATCTGACTTGAACTTCTGGTAGCTCCCTGTTGATGTATGACTGCAGTTGTTTTGCTTATTTATCTTCAGCAAAATTTTGCTAGCAAGCCTTCTGGTAGTCTCTTGCTAATACATTGTGGTGCATGGCATCCATACAATTTATTTAGAAGCTAATAAAAATAAAGATGTATTTTTTTTAAAACCAATGTTACACACCTCACAAGTGCTACCGATGTACCTCCTTGGGGCTTGCAGCCTTCCGGATAAGAATCCATTAGGACAGGGGCAAGACAAGCAGAAATGCAAAGTGTGTCAGTGGGGCTGAAGGCCCTCATAGCTTCATATGTCTCTTTTATGCATTGCATATTTACAGGAAAGTCGCATTGAAGAAAACTTTTTCTGTTTGACAAGCAGGTAGAGGTGTACTGTATCTATTTTTTTATTGATGTTTCCTCTACCTTTTATTCCACTGAGATTAGTCTTCCAATTCATTCAATGCATAAAGAACCAGACGCAACATATATAATTGTGAAGGAAATGAAGTTAAAATAACAGCTCTGCCCTCAGAGCAAGACTTTTACTATAGTACGGAGTTAACTCAAAGCCACACTCTAATTTGACTGGACTCTAACCGTCATCTCTCTAAAGATTCTTTTCTAAGAAATTAGAATGGTTAAAAAATAAAATAAAATCACCACCCTTTGATTTAGCACATAGAACTTCTGATACATTTTTACTCGATTAATTTTTTCATCAAATATTTACTAAATGCATTTTTTGTGTGTTGGGCAATGGGAATGGGTTTCTTAAATATAAATACTAATGATGTTGATTACTGTTATGTTGCCGTTCCAATGTCTTAATATTTTTAGCAATCACCAATCACTATTGGCCTTTTCTTTATTTTGAATAATTATTTTGCCCTCTTTCATGAGGAGTCATTTATTAAAACTGCTTAATGCTTTTAAATATTCAAACAAAATAATTTAAAAATTGTAAGAATAAATAATCTTCTTCGTGGAGAACAGAACTAGAAGGCTGAAGACAGAAGCTTAGAAATGGTGAGAACGAGAGAGGCCAGAATACTTTCAAGTCCTCATTCACAATCTGCGTTTCCTAAGGGCTTCCATAACAAAATCCCACAGAGTGGATGGTTTTAAAGAATAGAAATATATTGTATCATAGTTCTGGAGGCTAGAAGTCTGAATTCAACTCATTGGCAGGGCTGTGCTCTCTCTTTGTTGGCTTTAAGGGAAGATCTTTCTTTGCCTTGTTCAGCTTCTGGTTGTTGTTGTAATTGTTAGGTGCTGTCAAGCTGGATTCAGACTCAGAGTGACCTTATGTACAGCAGAATGAAACGCTGCCCGGTCCTGCACCATCCTCACAATCGTTGCTATGTTTGAGCCCATTGTTGCAGCCACTGTGTCAATCCATCTCATTGAGGGTCTTCCTCTTTTTCGTTGGCCCTCTACTTTACTAAATATGATGTCCTTCTCCAGGCACTGGTCCCTCCTGATAACATGTCCAAAGTATCTGAGACGAGGTCTCACCATTCTTACTTCTAAGGAAAATTATGGCCTTACTTCTTCCAATACAGATTTGTTAGTTCTTCTGGCAGTCCACGGTATATTCAATAATTTTCACCAACACGGTAATTCATATGCATCAATTCTTCTTTGATCTTGCTTATTCTTTGTACAGCTTTTCCATGCATATGAGGTGATTGAAAATACCATGGCTTGGGTCAAGTGCACCTTAGTCGTCAAGGTGACATCTTTGCATTCTAACACTTTGAAGAGGTCTTTTGCTGCAGATTTGCTCAATGCACTATGTCCGTAGTCCTGGGTATTTCTTCTTCTTCTTCTTTTTAAATAATATTTGAGTTTTTGGTGAAAGTTTACACAGCAAGTTAGGTTCCCATTTGACAATTTCCACACAAATTGTTCAGTGACATTAGGTACATTTATCACAGTGTGTCAACATTCTTTCTAATTATGTTCTGTTTGTTCCCTTTCCAGGACCCTAGTTTCCCTGCCCCCTTATCTTCTCATCTTTGCTTTTAATTAATTGTTGACCTTTTGGTCTCATACTGATGGTTTTTAAGTACAGCACTGATGTTGCAGGTATTTTCCTTTATTCTGTGTGCCACTCTGCTGTTTTGTTAAAAGGTGATCTCAGAGTATAGTCTCAGTTCTAGTTTTAAAGGGTGTCTCAGGGTGATAGTCCCAGGGAGTCCTGTTTTCTACAGTTCCAGTTTGTCTCGCTTTTTTTTTTTTTTTTTAAATAAGAATTTGAGTTCTTTTCTACATTTTTCTCCCATTCTATCTGGGACCATCTATTGTGACCTCAGTTAGAATGGTCAGTGGTGGTAGCCAGGTACCACCTAGTTCTTCTGGTCTCAGGGTAGATGAAGTTGTGGCTCTTGTAGACTTGTTTCTTCTCTGAGCTTTTGGTTACCTCCTTACTGTTTTGCTCCTGATGAGTCTAGACCCATAGATGAGTCTTTGATGGCTGCTTGCAAGCTTTTAAGACACCAGACACTTTTAAGATGCTTCACTAGGATGCAGATCATGATTTTTGTGAACTGTGTTATGCCAACTGACAGAGCTGTTCCATGAGACTATGGTCCTAAGATTTCAAACCCAGAAAACCAATCTTGAAAGGTGTTTGGTTATATCTGAGGAGCATTTTTATTTGTGTCTTCAATGAATATATGTGCCTTCACCCACATATTTGTATTTACATGTACCTATAGATACTTCTATCTGTTCTCACCTATGTACACATCTGTACTCACCCATATACCAATATGGCTATACTCATCCATATGTGCTTAAACATTCATTTTTACTTTGGTTGTGCTGTGCTCACTACATCACACTCTGTGCCACTTTTCACAACACCAAAAACAACAAGTGTCTACGATCTAAAGTGTGCTTTCCCCTCCCCTCCCTCCCTGGTAACCACCAACGAACTTTGGTCTCTATATTTATCTATTCTTGTCTTCTTATAAAACAGGGGTCATACAATATTTGTCCTTCAATGCTCGACTTATTTCACATAGCATTATGCTCTCCAGGACCATCCATGTTATAATGTGTTTCACGGACTCATCATTGTTGTTTATGGGAGGGTACTATTCCATTGTATGTATGATGTGTTGTACCACAATTTGCTTATCCATTCATCCATTGGTGGGCAGTTTGGTTGTTTCCATTTATTTGCTATTGTGAATAAAGCATCAATGAACATAGGTGTGCGTATTTCTCTTTGTCTCATTATTTTTAGGTCTCGAGGGTATATACCAAGGAGATCTGGTGACTTAGTGGTTAAAGCACTCACATGCTAACCTAAAGGTAGATGGTTTGAACCCACCAGCCATTCCGTGGGAGAAAGATGTGACAGTCTGCTTCTGTGAAGATTACAGTCTTGAAAACCTTATGAGGCAGTTCTACTCCATCCTATAAGGTCACTATGAGTTGGAATCAACTTGACTGCATCAGGTTAGGGTATATACCTGGGAGAGGGATTGCTGGGTCATAGGGTAGTTCTATTTCTAGTTTTTTGAGAAAGCATTATACTGATTTCCATAGTGGTTGTAGCATTTTATAGTCTAACCAGCAACGGATGAGGGTTTCAATCTCCCCACATCCTTGCCAACATTGTTGTTATCTTTTTTGTTTTTTAATCAGCGCCATTTTAGCCAGGGTAAGATGGTATCTCGTTGTAGTTTTGATTTGCATCTCCCTAATGGAGCCCTGGTGGTGTAGTGGTTAAGATCTACAGCTGCTATCAGTAAAGGTTAGCAGATCAAATCCACAAGCCACTCCCTAGAAACCCTAGGGTCAGTTCTACACTGTCCTGTAGGGTCACTATGAGTTGGAATCTACTCGACAGCAACTTTTTTTTTTTAATTTATTTTTTAATGGCTAATAATTGTGAACATATTTTCATGTGTTTGTTGGCTGCTTGAATGTCTTCTTTGGTGAAGGTTCTGTTATTGTCCTTTGCTCATTTTGTGATTGGGTTGTTTGTCTTTTTGTAGTTGAGTTTCTGCAGTTTTCTATAGATTTTAGAGATTAGAACTTTATTAGGTAAGTTGTTTCCAAAGATATTTTTCCTACTCTGTAGGTCGTCTATTTACTGTTTTAATAAAGTCTTTTGATGATGAGCATAGGATTTTAAGTTTTATGAGGAGCTATTTATCTATTTTGTCTTTTATTCATGTATTTGTTATAATTTTTGTTATTCTATTTTTATAAAGATTAGGTCCCATAGTTTTCTCCGTATGTTGTCTTCTAGAATTTTTTTTGGTTTTAGGTTTAACCTGTAGGTCTTTGATCATTTTGAGTTAGTTTTTTTTATGGTGTGAGGTATGGGTCCTGTTTCATTTTTTCTGTGGGTGGATATCCAGTTTTGCCAGCACCATTTATTAAAGAGACTATTCTGCCCCACTGAATGACCTTTGATCCCTTGTAGAAAATCAGTTGTCCTAGATGGCTAGGTTTAATTTTGATTTCTCAATTCTATTCCACTGTTCTATGTGTCTATCATTGAACCGATATTAGGCTGTTTTGATTACATTGGCTGTAAAATATGTTTTGATACTGGGGAGTGGGAGGCCTCGTGCTTTGTTCTTTCCTTCAATATTGCTTTGGCTATTCAGGGTTTCTTTCCTTTCCATATGAAGTTGGTAGTTAGTTTTTTCCATTTCAGTAGAGAATGTTGTAATTTGCATCTAGATTGCCCTGTATCTGTAGATCACTTTAGATAGAATCAACTTTTTTACTATATTAATTCTTCCAATCCATGAGCACTGGATGTCTTTCTATTTTTGTAGGTCTCTTTTAGTCTTTTGTAGTAGTGTTTTATAGCTTTCATTGTATAAGCCTTTCATATCCCTGATTCGGTATTTTATTGATTTGGAGGCTATTGTAAATTTTTTTTTTCTTTTTTCTTTTTTTCTTGATTTCTTTTTTGGAGTAGTCTTTGTTAGTATAGAGGAACCTGTTTTTTGTGTGTTGATCTTGTACCCTACAATGTTGCTAAATTCTTCTATCAGTTCCAACAATTTTCTTGTGGAATCTTTAGGGTCTTCTGTCTACAGGGTTGCTATGAGTTGGAATCAACTCAACAGCAATGGGTTTGGTTTTTGTTTTTGGTATATATAGGATCATGTCACCTACAAATCGAGATGGTTTTATTTCTTCCTTTCTGGTTTGGACACTTTTTATTTCTCTTTCTTGTCTTATTGCTCTGGCTAGGATTTCCAGTACAATGTTAAATAGAAGTGGTGATAATGGGCATCTTGTCTCATTCCCCTTCTCAAAGGAAAGGCTCTCAGCTTTTCTCCATTGAGTATAATGTTGGTTGTTGGTTTTTCATACATACTTTGAATTATGTTGAGAAGTTTTTCTTCTATTCCTATTTTGCTGAGAGTTTTTATCAGGAAATGGCATTGTATTTAATCAAGTGTCTTTTCTCTGTCAATTGATGATAAACATAATCATATGGTTCTTTTCCTCTGTTTTATTTATGTGGTAGATTACATTGATTGATTTTCTAATGTTGAACCATCCTCATAATCCAGATATGACTCCCACTTGATCATGGTACATGATTTTTTTGGTATGTTGCTAAAGTCTGTTGTCTAGAATTTTGTTGAAAATTTTTGCATCTATGTTAATAAGAGATATTGCTCTGTAATTTTCTTTTTTTGTGGTGTCTTTGCCTGGTTTAGGTATCAGGGTAATGCTGGCTTCACAGAAAGTATTAAGTATTATTCCTTCCTCTTCTATACTTTTGAAGAGACTGAGTAGAATTGGTGTTAACTGCCTCTGAATGTTTGAAAGAATTCACCAGTGTAACCATATGGTCCTGTGATTTTTGTTGTTGGCAGTTTTTGATGACATCTTCAGTGTCTTCTTTTTTAATAAGTCTGTGTAAATTTTCTACCTTTCTTTGTGTTAGTTTGGGTAGGTAATGTGTTTCTAGGAATTTGTCCATTTTATCCAGGTTTTTAAATTTGTTGAAGTACAATTTTTCATAGTAATCAGTTATGATCTTCAATATCTCTAGTAGTAATTAGTTATGATCTTCTTTATCTCCATTGGATCATTTGTAATGTCACCAGTCTCATTTCTTAACTTAGTTATTTGCCTCTTTTTTTTATTTATTTTTTCTTCTTTTGTCAGTCTAGCCAGTGGATTGTCTATCTTATTGATCCTTTCAAAGAACAAACTTCTGGTTTTGTTGATTCTATTGTTTTTCTGTTTTCTATTTCATTTATTTCTTCCCTGGTCTTTATTATTTCTATTTTTCTGCTAGCTTTTTGATTCTTTTGCTCTTCTCTTTCTATTTGTTCAAGTTGTCAGTTTAAGTTAATGATTTTGGATCTTTCTTCTTTTTTAGTGTAGGAATTTATTGCTGTCATTTTCCCTCTTAGTACTGCTTTTGTTGTATCCCAAAGGTTTTGATATGTAGTGTTTTCACTTTTGTTTGATTCTAAGAATTTTTTAATTATTTCACTTTTGATTTCTTCTATGACCCGAGGACTCTTTAGTAGTGTATTATTTAGTTTCCATGTATATAGATAGATAGATAGATTGATTGATTGATTTCCAGCTTCATATTGTTATGGTCAAAGAAGATACTTCGTATGATTTCAAACTTTTTAAATTTGTTGAGACTTGTTTTGTGTCTTAGCATATAGTCTATTCTGGAAAATGATCCATGTACACTGGAGAAGGATGTGTATTGTTCTGATGTTGGCTGGAGTGTTGTCCATTAGGTCCAACTGGTTTATGGTTTTATTTAAGTTGTCAAAGTCTTTTGTGCTTTTCTTTTTAGATGTTCTGTCTGTAATAGAAAATGGTGTGTTGAAGTCCCCTACTATTATTGTGGGGTTGTTTATTTCTCCTTTCATATTAGTCAGTATTTGTTTCATTTATTTAGGTGCTTTGCTGTTAGATGCATACATATTTATAATCATTATATCTTCTTGCTGGATTGACCTTTTATTATTGTGTAATGTCCTTTATCTCTTGTAACAGATTTGGTTTAAAGTCTATTTTATCTGATATCAGTATAGCTGCCCTTGCTCATTTTTGTTTACTGGTTTCATGGAATATTTTTCTCCACCCTTTTATTTTCGGTCTGTTAGTGTCCTTATGTCTAAGGTGTGTTTCTTGTAGACAGTAAAAGGATGGATTATTATTTTTTTAATCCATTCTGCCACTCTCTGTCTTTTGCATGGGGTGTTTAGACCATTTACATTTAAGGTTATTACTGAAAACAAAGTGTCTACCTCACTCATTTTGCTATTTGTTTTTTGAGGGTTTCATATCATCTTTGTTTTTTTTTTTTTCCTGATTTTTCTGTTTTTGTTTGTATTTGGCTGCTTCTTGTGATGAGCCTTTTTGCTTTCTTCTTTCTTTTCTTCTGAGTGTTTTTTCTTGATGATTTCTTAGTGGTTACCACATATATTACATTACACAACTTATATTTACAACAACCTTTAACATGTGAACAACAGTTATCATACAGCCTTAATATAATAACTCAGAACTGACTCGAAGACAACGAGTTTATTCCTGATATGCTCCTCCCTCCCCTATTTCTGTTGCTGTGTCCTCTTTAACATCAATATACAACCTATAAACAATAAGTTTTCTTTGTACTTATTTATTACAAACTTGATGTATTGTTTGTGGGATTTAATTACTGAGCTTACTCTCTGAAAATATCATATAATTGGTCCTTATGATTGCCTGTGTTGTGTTTTTGGAGATCTCTGTCTCTCTTTTGTTCTTTGTTTATTTATTTCCCATGTATAGGTACTAGTATTTATTTAATGCTCTTGCTTTTCCATTTGGAGTACTCCTTTGAGTAATACTGGTCTGGTGGTGGCAAATTGCCAGAGCTTCAGTTTGTTTGGGAATGTCTTTATTTCCTCTCATTTTTGAATGACAACTTTGCTGGGTAAAGAGCTCTTAGTTAGAAACTGTTTTGTTCAGTATTTTATATGTGTCGCCCCATGTCTTCTGGCATCTAAAGTTTCTGGGGAGAAATCTGCACTGATTCTTATGAAAGTGCCTTGATATGTTATATTACGTTTTTCTCTTGCTGCTTTCAGGATTCTCTCCTTGTTTTTAGTTTTCAAGAATTTTATTAGGATATGACACCGAGTTGATCTTTTTATGTCTCTTCTGATTGGGGTTTGTGTAGCTTCCTGTATTTGCAGACTTGGTTCTCTGTACCACAAAAACAAACAAACAAACAAAAACCATGGCCATTGAATCAGTTCTGACTCACAGTGACCCTACAGGACAGTGTAGAACTGGCCCATAGAGTTTCAAGGAACACCAGGTGGATTTGAATTGCCAACCTTTTGGTTAGCAGCCATAGCACTTAACCACTACACTACCAGGTTTTCCTGTACAGGTCTAGGAAATTCTATCTCTTTGGAAATTGTTTCTATGCCTTTATTGTTGTCATGGTGCTCTGGGATTCCAATAATTCTAGTGTTAGATTTCTTAACTGAATCTCATATTTCCTTTTGGATTTATTCACTTTTCTTTATTCTTTTCTCTTGAGATTTGATAAGTTCATTTTTTTTTTCTTCTAGCTCATTTATTCTATCTTCTGTCTGTTAGATTCTATTTTGAATATTTGTCTTGCTTTTTCTAATTCTGTTGCTTTACTCTTAAGTTCCAGTATTTCTCTTTGTTTGTTTGGTGTTTTTTTGATGTTTTAGATTTTCTTGAGTCTCTCAGTTTGTTCCTCCATTTGTTTCCTGATCTCTGCTAGTTTGTTTTATGTGTGCTTTTTGCTTTCTGCAAACATATTTAGCACCATAGTCTGAAAATTATCAATTCTTTGCATTAGTCTGGCCTCCAAAGGAGAAATTTCCTCTTCTTAATATTTTGCTTTCGATTTGTCCTCCTTCTCCTGTGTTTTTGTGTGTTTTACTATTTTTTGTTGAACTTGGGCCACTTTGTTGTCTTTTTTCTTTAAATTTTTTATCCTGTTTCTTGTAGGAAAATTTTCTGATTGGGGACCCTGTTGGTGCAACTGCCAAAGGCCTGGCTACCAACCGAAAGGCCAGGGCCTGCTCCCATATGCTGCTCTATGGGAGAAAGATGCAGCAGCCTGCCTCCACAAAGACTCACAGCCCTAGAAACCAGACAGGGCAGCTCCACTCTACTCCACAGGGTCATTATGAGTCAGAATTGACCCAGCAGCTATGGGCTTGGTATCTTCTCCCAAGAACTATTAGAGGGAACTCTTGCTAGGTTTTTTAAGTACTGAATCCGTTCTGGATGCTTGATCTCTGGTATTCAATATGCATGAATGGAAGGGGGGATTTAGTTGGTTATAGACTCTGATGTAAGCAGTGTGGCTCGACTTCCCTGTGGTGAAGGTGAGGGACTTTCTATGTCTTTCCTTCACATGTGCCTCTTCATAGGCTCTTTCATGGTGTTCCCCTGTAGGCAGGGATCTAGCCATTTCCATTCGCGTTGCTCTCTTTCTGGAGTATTCTCCTAGCCCTGCTGCCCTTGCAGTTCCTACTTGACCTAGTGCTCATCCATCTTGGGCCTCAGCAAGATTCAAAAGCACTCTCTCACAGTGTCACAGTCTCCCTCCACCCCTTCCCAATTGTGTGGCCTCTGAACTCCCAAAGCCAATCAGTGCCAACTTAAATAATTGGGCTATAGCTTACTCAGATTAACTCCCTTTCTGTGTTCCCTGTTTGGGGTGTTTCCCAGCCCCGTTTCAAAAATGTTACAATGAGCGAGTTAGTGGGTAGGTTCTCTCAGTTTCTGTGCCATCTGTGCTCCTCTTCTCCCCCTCCCCCTTCTGGACTCACTCTGACTCTCCAGCACCTCAACTGCCATCCGGAGTTCTGAGATCTCAGTCCATGTTTGTTTTTATTCATTGTTCAGTGGGCCAGTTGCTGGGGGAGTAAATGGAAGTGTCCACTCACTTCACCATCTTGCTCTGCCCCCTTCCTGGGTATTTCTTGATCTTCCTGGGCTTCTAAACAGATCCTGTCATGGTGGCTTCCCCTGCGTGTGTCCCTGTGCCAGTTATCTCCTTTATAAGACAGCACTTAGAACAGGTTAGGACCCACCCTACTCCAGTTTAACCTCACTAACTTCACTTATATAAAAGAAAAACCCTGTTTCTAAACAAGGTCACATTCATCTGTACAGGGGTTAGAACTTCAACATATCTTTTTAGGGGGCCAATTCAAACCATAACATTTACTAAACATGACTCAGTTGGAGGGATGGAAAACTTCTGGAGTTAAACAACATGAAGCCAATAAACTAAACATATAGAATAAGGGATACCTAAACTCAAGATTGAGAACATTTTAGAGTAAGATAAGAATAGTCTGTTGTGGTGGTTTTTCAACTGTAATTTCTAGTATATTTTCTTTAAACCAAAGAAGGGATATTTCTTGTTACTTAGATACACAGAAAACACACATCAAGATAAGAAGAAGAATTAGCAACAACAACAAAAGAAGTCCTCTGTAGTAAACAGACAGATAAAATAAAAATGATGTTTCAGGAACCATTTTTCTAGAATGTAAGTTCCAAGAGAGCAGTGATTTCTGAATACTTGACACAGTACTTCAGAAATACTGTGGTTAAACCATTGTGAATGATACTTAACAACTCAGACATATTGAATAGTCCCATAGCTTGTATTTTTCCTAATAAATTACAGTATAGATTTTTGAACAATAAGCTCATTTACAAACAACTCTTACATGAAATTAGAAGTTTTTGATAAATCCTATCAGAAAAATGGAACTTTGCACACAGTGATACCTTTTCTATTACTGTATTTTTATTGATGCATTATTCAGCAATTAGGTTGTTTAGGTGGCTGACAATATTATAATGGTTACTATCCGAAGCTAATTAGTGTTCATTTTTCAATCAAGAATGTGTGAGGACATAAAATTGGGATAAGCTTGAGCAAGTGGCTTATAGACGTGATTTTTTAAATGAGTTCTTTGTACAATTACATTCAAAGGTTACTTGTCTTCTTGAGTTATTAAGTCAACATGTTAATTAAACACACCGGGACTTGTTTTGACCACTTTTTCTTTGTTTGACATCACTTGTAGGCTGATTAAGTGTTTTGCTCACACTAAGATTAAAACACAGAAGACTGTCTTTGTAGACAGAGTGAATCAAGAGAATACTGAAAACTTTATTAAAGGATGTAAAGTACTTACTGTCTGTAATCTTTGACATTGTTGCCCCTTAAGGAATTAAATTAACTTGGGTGATAGTTAATAAAAAAATTTAGAAGTTTATCTTTTCTATCAATTATAATATTTTAATTTGCATAAAATTGTGCATTTACTATTTGTTGGCCACCAATATTACATTTCATGCTCAAAGATGACTCAACAGTACCTTCTTTATAGATAAAGATATAGTTGCCATTGAGTCACCTCTGACTCATGGTGGCCTTATGTACAACACTACAAAATATTGCCCAGTCCTACTTCATCCTCATGATCACCAACATATTTGAGTCCATCACTGCTGCTATTGTGCCCATCCATATCACCAAGGTTTTCCCTTGCTGGCCTTCTACTTCACCAAACATGGTGTCATCCTCCAGTGATTGATTTGCTTCTGATGACATGTCCAAAGCAAGAGAGTCAGATGATGTTCTGTTGTGATCCATAAGGTTTTCATTGGCTAATTTTCAGAAGTAGATGGCCAGGTCTTTCTTCCTAGTTGGTCTTAGTCTGGAGAGCTCTGCTGAAACTGTCCACCATGGGTGAACCTGCCGGTATTTGAAGTACCAGTGGCATACCTTCCAGAATCATAGCAACATGCAAACCACCACAGTATGCAAACTGACAGACAGGTGGTGAACCTTCTTTAAAATCCAGAAAAACTCATTGCCATCGAATTGATTCCAACTCATAGCGACCCTGAGCCATGTATATATATATATATATATATATATACATGATCTCAACACAAAAGAGAGGAACATCCGCTTATCCAACATTTCCCCACATTGATACAGTGTGTTGAACATCCCACTCCTACATCTCCCCCAAAACACATTAAAACTCTGATTACCATGATTTAGCTTGTCTCTTTAATTTACATTGCTTTTTAAGTAATTTGTTGAAATAAAATCTCAGTGAGGCTTAATATATTTCTTTACTTTAGTTCAGTATGGGAGATAATGCATGAGAAAATTCTGTGTAAATTCATTTGCAAATGATAAGTAACATCATCACAATAGGAATTTTATTTATCCTAGGAGCACTGGTAGTTCAGGGATAGAATTCTTGCCTCCCATGCAGGAGATTCCTGGCAAATGCATCACATACATAGCCACAACCCATCTGTCAGAGAAGCCTTGCTTGTTGCCATGATGCTGAAGAGGTTTCTCTGGAGCTTCCAGAGTAAGACAGATGAAGAAGAAAGGTCTGGCAATCTACTTCCAAAAATGAGCCAGTGAAAATCCTACGGATCACAAAGGTCCGATCCACAGCCAATCATGGGGATGGTACAGGACCAGGCAGCATTTTGTTCTCTTGTACATGGGGTCACCATGAGTTGGGAACCAATTTGATGGCAACTAACAACAACACATTTACTCTGCTGATAATTGTCTATTTATAACAAGCATTGGACAAAGTGCTTCTATTGTAAGGTGTACTGTCAGAAGACATTGGCGTCTCACAGAATGCCAATGTTCATCAAGTTGCCTGACATTCTTAACTATTTAGGCTTAACTGTTTTTTGGCTTTAAGAAGACTTCAGGGGATGTTTTTGGTTTAAGGCTTAAATCTTACCTCAGGGCAATTATTTCAGGGGTTCATACAGCCTCTATGACCCCAGAAAGTCTGGAGTCCATGAAAATTTGAAATTCTGTTCTGCATTTTTACCCTTTTGATCACGATTCTCTTCTATAGAATCTTTGGTCAAAATGTTCAGTAATTGTAGCCGGGCACCATCCGGTTCTGGTCTCAAGGCAAAGGAGGCAGTTGTTCATGGAGGCAATTAGCCACACATTCCATTTCCACCTCCTATTCCCGACTCTTCTTCTTCCTTTGTTGCTCCAAGTGAATAGAGACCAATTTTTTTTACCCTGATTGGCCACTTTCAACTTTTTGAGACTCCAGGCGCTGTGTGATGAACTAGGAGGTAGAACAGAAGCACTGAACATGTTACTAGGCCAATTATCTGGGAGGTCCCAGGAGACCATGATCTTCAAACCAAGAAACCAAATATCTTAAGGTGTTTGGTTATACATCAGCAGCCTCAGCAGGTACTCTTTTTTTTTTTTCCTTTTTGTCATTGTTGTAAATATGTATATCACACAAGTTTTTCCAGCTTAACTTTTTCAGGTGTACAACTTATTGACAGCAATTATATTAGTCTACTGTGCACCTCTACCCTTAATTAATGAGATTTTTCCATCATCATAAACCTAACCCCTCCTCTGCCCTCCCTCCTACCCCTGGTAACCACTGAAAAAACTTTGCTCTCCATAGTTTTGCCTGTTCTTGTCTTTTTATATAAGTGAGTTCATACAGTATTTGTCCTTTTGTGACTGACCTGTTTCACTCAGCATAATGTCCTCAGGCTCTATCCGTACTGTAGCATGTATCAAGACTTCATTTCTATTACTGACTCCTTAATATTCCATTGTATCTATATACCACATTTTGTTTATTCATTCATCTTCTACCTTTTGGCTATTGTGAATAGTACTGCAGTGAACATTGGTGTACAAGTGTCTGAGTGTTTACTTTCAAGTCTTTTGGTATATTTCTAGGAGTGGAATTTGCTGAGTCATACGGTAGTTCTATTTTTAGTTTTTTAAGGAACTGCCACACTGTTTTCCACAATGGCTGTACCATTTTTTATTCCTACCAGCGACAGATAAGGGTTCCGATTTCCCCACATCCTCACCAACATTTGTTATTGTCTGTTTTTTTTTTTTTTAATCTTAGCCATCCTAGTGAAAGTGTAATAGTATCTCACTGTGGTTTTAATTTTTATCTCCCTGATGGCTAATAACTTTGTGCGTCTTTTCATGTGTTTGGTGGCCATTTGAACGTCCTCTTTGGTGAAACGTCTATTCAACTTGTTTGCCCATTTTGTTATTGGGTTATTTGACTTTTTGTTGTTAAGTTGTCGAAGTTTTATATATGTTTTAGTTATTAGATACTTACTGGATATATGGTTTCTGAAGTTATACTCCCAATTGGTAGCTTGTTTTTTGACTTTTTTTGTAAAATCATTTGATTAACAAACTTGTTTTTTAAATTTTACTAAGTCCCATTTATTTATTTTGTCTTTTGCTGTTTGTGCTTCGTTATTGTATTAGATACTCCATGTTAAAAGCTAAGCCTGACAGCCTTTCCTCTTCATTTTCTTCTAAGAATTCTATGGTTTCAGTTTTCACATTTAGGTCTTTAATCCATCTTGAATATGTGTATGATTTTTCAATGTAACATAAGCAAATTCATCAACCAGGACTAAATTAATCTTTGATTAAAGAGAGAACTAAAAACAAACAACAACAACTGCAAAAAAAAAACAAGAACAACAGTGACTTAAACAAAATAAAAGTTATCTTTCACAGAAAAGGCTGTAGAGGGTTGTTAACAATTTAGAATTGGTTGTACCATGCCAAGACTCCAGTAGAGAACTCATCATCTTTATGATCCTTTACTGGATTCTAGCTATTTCTGTTCCAAGCACCAGCTTGGAGAAAAGGGAGAAGAAACAGCAAAACACACTATGCCACCAGGGCCCCAATATATCTCATTACTACAATCTAATTACATGTAGCTGCAAGAGAGACTGGAAAATGTAGATTTATTTCTAATCAGGAATATCTCCTACTCAGATATTCTGGGATTTATTACCATGGTATAAAGGGAGAAGCGTTCAACCTGCAAGTTTAAACCCTGACTCTATCTCCTAACTAGCTGTATGAACTTTGTCACATCTCTTACACTCTCTGGATCTTAGCTTCTTCATCTGTACAGTAAGGCCAATAATAGGATAGATCAGCAAACTAAGTTTGAGGATCCTACATTCTATAATGTCTTGCTCCATAACCTATGTCTGTCAAGAGAGGAACATGAGATGTTTAAGGAGAGATGTACAAGTATTATAGGTTGGGTGCATCTATAGATCCATTAATAACTTTCTTATACACAGACTGGCAGATTAAACAGAATAATTTGAATATGCTATTGCTGTCAAATTTCAGAGATAGAAATAAACTTTTTGAATGAGGTCACCAATATAATTTTAATGAAGAAATTCTGATTAAAGTAGTATGTTATATGTAGGATTTAGACAAAAAGACAGGAAGAGAAAAATTCATTACAGAAAATTAAAAAAAAGTAATGCTTAAGGGTCACTGAGCTTCTGTCAAGGGTGATGGAAAAATCTGGGAATGGTTAGGTGTGATGGTTGAATAACATGATGAACGTAGTTAATGTCACTAAACTCTACATTGGAGATTGTTGAAATGGCAAACGTTTCATTGTTTATATATTTACCAGAATTTAAAAAAAAAAAAAAAGATTTAGGAATAGAATTTTAAAAATTCATAGGAATAGACGTGTAGAATTTGTCTGCAAAAGAAAATTTGAGTGATGGACTAATTCGAAGTGATACAATACAGAGATAGGCTCTCAAATGCACAAATTTTGTTTGACAAACTAGGGAGTTCCATAAGGCAATTACATACATCAGAATGTTACAATTTTATGAGCGAACAAGTTAGGTAGTCATTTAATTTAAATTAAAAATAAAGCTTTTAGTGCATCATTCTCAAGCAATGCAAAACAGGGAAGAAAGACTATGAGAACAAAGAATAACAAAGCATGATATAAAATGATCAGAAATTAAAGTAATGTAATTTTTACGATAACTGCTACTGTCAGAAAATGGTGGAGACTTTGCCCCTTAAGAATAGCAAATTCTTCCCTGTATTTCCATATTCTAACAATGTAGTTGGTAGGAATACATCGTAAGTTTTAAAACCACTCTTGGAGAGATGTTGTTTGTTTATTTTCATTTTTTTAATTTTCTTAGCACAGAATACCAGCCTATTCCACTGGACCAGTAGATCTAGAGTGAGGTTTAGATATCTGTGTTAAATTCCTAGGTAAAAATTTTCACCCAAGCCCTGTTTGAAAACTCCCAGATGAGAACACTCTCAAGTCTAATTTCAGTTAAATTATCACATCACTTTTAAAAATCATCGCCTTGAATACGTAACTTATTTTCATTACTTTTCAAAAGTGTTTTCACTGCTACCTAAAGCATAAATCATTAGTGTTAAAAAACCAAACTGTGAATCTTTACAATTCTGCTGATGGATGTATAAATCAACGATTAATTAGGAGTTTAATTAAAATATTGTTACATAAAATCTATTTACAGATATCTCATGATGACACATCAGCTCTTTCTGCCACTACACACTAAACTGGAAGATTTTTCCACACTATTTATGTTTAAATAACATTTTTATTTGAGATTTAGCTTCTGCTAATAGAACAAGGGGATACTGCATGGTTTAAAATCAGGAAAGGTGTCTGTCAAGATTGTATCCTTCATTGTATTTGTGACAGTTAAGACTGTATGTCAACTTGGATAGGCCATGATTCTCAGTGTTTTGGCAGTTGTATAATGTGTTCAATTCCCTGTTGAAACTTGATATGTGATCACCCCCATGATGGAAACTACTGAGTGGTATCAGTGGGGGCGGGGCCTGTGGCTGCTCACCAACCCCTCAGCCTTCATCTCTCTGCCCTCCACTGGCTTTCTTCCTGCTGGCCTTGCCAAGGTTTTTGGCCTGTTCCAGACCCAGCAGCTGCCTCTTGTCTCACCTTGGGACTTGAGCTAGCAGCTTACCTGTCGATCTTGGGATTTGTCGATCTTCACAGCCTGCAAGCAAGAGTCCTGCTCCCCGACCTGCTGATCTTGGGTTTGCCAGCCACTGCAGCTATAAGAATCAGGAGAAACCTTAAGGTCTTATCTGCTGATCTTAGAAATTATCGACCTTCACAGCCTGTGAGTGGAAGCCCTGCTTTCTGACCTGCTGACCTTGGATTCACCAGCTTCTGCGGCTGCATGAATTGGGAGAGGCCTCTATCCTGATCCATGGAGGTGGGGCATTCTATCCTCTATTATCATGTGAGCTGTTTCTTTGCTATAAATCTCTCTATATATGTATTTATACACTTTACTGGTTTTACTTCTCTAGAGAACCCAGCCCAAGACAATTGGTATAAAAAGTGGTTCTAGAGAAACAAAATTATAAAGATGAGTTTTCTAAATTGGTTCTCAAGTCTGGTTAGTCTTAAAGATGTTGATGACTCTGCTTCCAGCAGTAAATAGGGCAATGCTAATACATGGTGTGAGGTGGCGATACAAATACACAAAATATCACCACCTGTAAATCAGGTATTGGTGAAAGGCAAAGCTCTGGGTGAACACATGTGTGATATCTTTCTACAGTTTTGTCAGAATGAGAAGTATAAGGAAACTGGTTGGTTGGTCCTACTTTCACTAGATAAACTGGTGAAAGAAAGGGATGTACTCAGGGCTTCAGAGTCAAAGCTCAGGTGCTTCATAAATGACCTCAAGGCTTCCACTTGTGCTTTGAAGGAAAGCCTTATTTCTTGTAGTAACAGAACTGAAATTGCCAAAAACCAAACCCAGAGTCTTATTGTAACAGTGGCTGAATTACAACGTCAGCTAAATTGTCAACCTCGAGAGGTGTCTGAAGTTAAAGTAAGGGCACTGATTGGGAAGAAATGGGATCCTGAAACTTGGGATGGCGACATATGGACAGATAATGGGAAGCTGGAGACACTGAGTCCCTAAATTCTGCTGAATCACTCCTGCCAACAGAACCACTCCCATCTGAAGAGATTACTTCATGTTCATCTGCTACACCACCATGTCCAGAAAAACCATTAGCCCCTCCACTCCCATCTAATGAGATTACCTAGCCCAGTTGCCTCTAAAGAGCCCTTGCTTCAGTTGTTGCCTGGACATCGCCTGAGGCAGATGCTTTATAAGACAATGCTGAATGTTCTCAAAATAATTCCACACTACTGATTCTGGCTTCTAGACCTGTAACTAAACTTAAGTGCCAGCAAGCTCCCAAAAGGTGAAGTACAAAGTGTGGCCCAGAAGGAGGTACGCTACACTCCAAAGAACTACTTGACTTTTCTAATATGTACAAACAGAAACCTGGGAATATGTGTGGGAATGTCTATTAAGGGTGTGGGATAATGGTGCAAGGAACATGAAGATGGAGTAGTCTGAGTTTATTGATGTAGGTGCAGTAAACATAGATTCTTCATTCAATGTTTCAGCTAGAGAAGTTAGGAAAGGATCTAATAGTTTGTTTGGTTGGGTTGCTGAAGCATGGATTACAAGGTGGCCTACACTGAATCAAGTTGAAGTGCCAGACCTGCCTTGGTATACCATAGAAGAAGGTATCCAAAGGCTTAGGGAAACTGGCATGCTAAAGTGGATTTATCAGGTTAGACCCACAGACTCACACATGGAATGCCCAGAGGACACACCTTTTACCACAACAGTGGGGAACAAATTTGTGAAGGGGGTTCCAGCATCATTGAAGACTGCTGTGATTGCTATTTTATGTAAATCAGATTTGACAGTGGGAACTACCCTAACTGAATTAAGACACCTAACTACAATGGGGCTGATTGGTCCCCGTGGTAGTAGGAGCCAAGTGGCTGCACTCAATCGACAAAGACAAGGTGGGCTTGGTTACAGTAATGGACAGAGGCGTCAAAGCAGTAATCAGAATAGTCTGACTTGTATGGATTTATGGCTTTGGCTACTTAGTCATGGTGTCCCTAAAAGTGAAATAGATGAGAAATCTACTAAATATTTACTTGATCTGTACAAATGGATGAATTCTAGGTCAGGTGAACAGCAGTCTAACTCAAATCGCCAGAATACAGAGTCACGGTCCCTCAATCAATTCCCAGATTTGAGCGAGTTTATAGACCCACAACCCCTTGAATGAAGAGGAGGTCGGATCCTCTTGAGGAAGGACTCCAATACAATGCCAGAATATTTTACTGTTAATCTTTCTCCCAGTCTTCCCAAAGGGATCTATGGCCTTTTATGAGGGTGACTGTACATTGGGGAAAAGAAAATAATCAGACTTTTCAAGGATTAGTAGATACCAGCTCTGAACTGACACTAATTCAAGGAGACCCAAAATGTCATTGTGGCCTGCCAGTCAGAGTGGGAGCATGTGGAGGTCAGGTTATTAATGGAATTTTGGCTCATGTCTGTCTCACAGTAGGTCCAGTTTGTCCCTGAACCCATCCTGTAGTGATTTCCCCAATTCCAGAATGCATAATTGTAGTAGATATACTCAGCAATTGGCAGAACCCCTACATTGGATCCAAATGGAGTAAGGGCTATTATGGTAGGAAAAGCCAGGTGAAAGCCATTAGAACTGCCCTTAGCTAGGAAAACAGTAAACCAAAAGCAATACTGCATTCCTGGAGGGATTGCAGAGATTACTGCCACCATCAAGGACTTGAAGGATGCAGGGGTAGTAATTCCCACCACATCCCCATTCAACTTGCCTATTTCGCCTGGGCAAAAAACAGATGGATCTTGGAGAATGACAGTAGATTATTGAAAACTTAACCAAGCGGTGACTCTGATTGCAACTGCTGTTCCAGATGTAGTTTCATTGCTTGAGCAAATTAAAACATCTCCTGGTACTTGGTGTGCAGCTATTGATCTGGTTAATGCCTTTTTCTCAGTACTTGTTTGAAAGGACCACCAGAAGCAGTTTGCCTTCAACTTGCAAGGCCAGCAATGCACCTACCTCAAAGCCACATCAACTCTCTAGCCCTATGTCATAATTTAGTCAGCAGGTAACTTGATCACCTTTCCCTTCCACAAGATGTCATACTGGTTCATTACATTGATGACATTATGCTGATTGAAACCAGTAACGAAGAAGTGTCAATGACTCTGGACTTATTGGTAAAACATTTGCATGCTAGAGGGTGGGAAATTAATCCCCCAAAAATTCAGGTGCCTTTCACCTCAGTGAAATTTCTAGGCGTCCAGTGGTATGGGGCATGTCGAAATATTCCTTCTAAAGTGAAGGATAAGTTATTGCATCTGGCCTCTCCCACAACTAAAAAGGAGGCACAGTTCCTAGTGGGCCTCTTTGGATTTAGGAGGCAACATATTCCTCATTTGGGTGTGTTACTAAGGCCTATTTATCAAGTGCCTTGAAAAGCTGCTTGTTTTGAGTGGGGCCCAGAACAAGAGAAGGCTCTACAACAGGTTCAGGCAGCTGTGGAAGCCACCCTGCCACTTGGGCCATATGATCTGACTGATTCAGTGGTTCTTGAAGTATCAGTGGCAGTTAGAGATGCTTTCTGGAGTTTTTGGCAGACCCCTATTTGTGAATCACAGTGCAGACCCTTAGGATTTTGGAGCAAAGCACTGCTATCCTATGCAGATAACTACTCTCCCTTTGAGAAACAGCTTTTGGCTTGTTTCTGGGCCTTAGTAGAGACTGAACGCTTAACCACGGGACACTAAGTAACCATGCGGCTTGAGCTGCCCATGTTTAACTGGGTGTTGTCTGACCCACAGAGTCATAAATCTGGACGTGCACAGCAGCATTCCATCATTAAATGGAAGCGGTATATGAGATCAGGCCCAAGCAGGACCTGAAGGCACAGGTAAGTTGCATGAGGAAGTGGCCCAAATGCCCCTGTCTCCACTCCTGTCAAATTACCTTCCATCTCCCAGTCTGCACCTATGGCTTCATGGGGAGCTCCTTATGATCAGTTGACTGAAGAAGAGAAAACTCATGCCTGGTTTACAGATGGTTCTGTGTGATATGCAGGAACCACTTGAAAGTGGACAGTCGCAGCACTGCAGCCCCTTTCTGGGACTTCCCTGAAGAACAGTGGTGAAGGGAAATCCTCTCAATGGGCAGAACTTTGAGCAGTGCACCTGGTTGTTCACTTTGCTTGGAAGGAGAAATGGCCAGATGTGTGACTACGTACGGATTTATGGGCTGTGGCCAATGGTTTGGCTGAATGGTCAGGGACTTGGAAGGAACATGATTGGAAAATTGGATTTATGGGGAACTGGTGTGTGGATAGACCTCTCTGAATGGGCCAAATAAATGAAGATATTCATATCTCATGTGAATGCTCACCAAAGGGTGACCTCAGCAGGGGAGGATTTTAACAATTAAGTGGATAGGATGACGTGTTCTGTGGAAACCAGTCATCTTCTTTCCCCAGCTACTCCTGTCATTTCTCAATAGGCTCATGAACAAAGTGTCCGTGGTGGCAGGGATGGAGGTTATGTATGGGCCCAGCAACATGGACTTCCACTCACCAAAGCTGACTTGGCTACAGCCACAGCAGAGTGCCCAGTCTTCCAGCAGCAGAGACCAACACTGAGTCCCCTATATGGCACCATCCCTCGAGGTGATCAGCCAGCAACTTTGTGGCAAGTTGATTACATTGGACCACTTACATCACGGAAAGTGCAGTGTTTTGTCCTTACTGGAATAGACACTGACTCTGGATATGGATTTGCCTTCCCTGCACGCAATGCTTCTGCCAAAACCACCATCCGTGGACTTACAGAATGCCTTATCTATTATCATGGTATCCCACACAGCATTGCCTCGGATCAAGGGACTCACTTCACAGAAAATGAAGTGTGGCAGTGGGCCCATGCTCATGGAATTTACTGGTCTTACCATGTTCCCCATCCTGAAGCAGCTGGATTCATAGAACAATGGAATGGCCTTCTAAAGACACAATTATGGTGCCAGCTAGGTGTCAATACCTTGCCGGGTTGGGGCAACATTCTGCAGGAGGCTGTGTATGCTGTAAACCAGTGTCCAATATATGGTGCTGTTTCTCCCATAGTTAGGATTCATGGGTCCAGGAATCAAGGGGTGGAAATGGGAGTGGCACCACTCATTATTACCCCTAGTGACCCACTCACAAGATATTTGCTTCCTGTCACTGCAACCTTATACTCTGCAGGTCTAGAGGCCTTAGTACCAAAGGAAGGAATGCTCCCACCTGGAGACACATCACTGATTCCATTGAACTGGAAGCTAACAGTGCCACTTGGCCACTTCAGGCTCCTTATGCCTCTGGATCAACAGGAAAAGAAGGGAATTACCATACTGGCTGGTGTAATTGATCCTAATTACCAAGAGGAAATCGGATTGATATTACACAATGGAGGTGAAGAAGAGTATGTCTGGAATGCAGGAGATCCCTTAGGGCATCCCTTAGTACTACTATGGCCTGTGATTAAAGTCAATGGGAAACTACAGAAACTCAATTCTGACATGACTACTAATGGCCCAGACCCTTCAAGAATGAAGGTTTGGGTCACCCCACCAGGCAAAGAACCATGACCAGCTGAAGTGCTTGCTGAGGGCAAAGGGAATATGCAATGGGTGGTGGAAGAAGGTAGTTCTAAATACCAGTTACGGCCACATGACCAGTTGCAGAAATGGGGACTGTAATTGTTATGAGTATTTCTGCTTTGTATGTTTCCATCAAATATTTTTCTTTCCTTCACTTATAAAACATAAGATGTAAAAGGGGCTAGTGTGTTTTCGATTGTATGTGTATTGGTTGTATCATGTTAGGTGCAAGTATGACTTTGTAATTATCTTTATTCAGAGATTATGTATGGTTTCGGGAGAGGTTTACAGATGACAGGTTGACAAGGGGGTGGACTGTGATGGTTAGGTTTGTATGTTAACTTGGCTAGGACATGATTCTCAGTGTTTTGACAGTTGTAAAGTGTGATCACTCCCATGTTGAAATTTGATATGTGATCACCCCCCTAATGGAATCTGCTGAGTGGTATCAGTGGGGGCAGGGCCTATGGTGGCTCACTGCCCCCTCAGCCTTCATCTCTCTGCCTTCTGCCAGGTACGTCCTTCCTGCTCTCCTTGCCAAGGTTTTTGGTTTGCTCCAGACCCAGCAGCTGCCTCTTGTCTCACCTCTGGTTCTTAGGACTTGAGCTAGCAGCTTACCTGTCAATCTTGCAATTTGTCAATCTTCACAGCCTGCAAGGAAT
Source organism: Trichechus manatus latirostris (assembly GCF_000243295.1). Lineage (NCBI taxonomy): Eukaryota > Metazoa > Chordata > Mammalia > Sirenia > Trichechidae > Trichechus > Trichechus manatus. Next base: position 2,147,213 of record NW_004444203.1, read on the forward strand.
AGTCCTGCTCCCCAACCTGCTGCTCTTGGGTTCGCCAGCTGCTACAGCTACTTGAATCAGGAGAAACCTTGCTGTCTTGTCTGCCGATCTTGGAATTCATCGACCTTCACCACCTGTAAGTGGAAACCCTACTCTCCCACTTGCTGACCTTGGTGTCTTAGTCATCTAGTGCTGCTATAACAAAAATACCACAAGTGTATGGCTTTAACAAAGAGAAATTTATTTCTTCACAGTAAAATAGGCTAAAAGTCCAAATTCAGGGCGTCAGCTCCAAAGGAAGGCTTTCTCTCTCTCTTGGCCTTCTTCTCATAGTGTTCCCCCAGACTAGGAGCTTCTCTGCACAGGGACCCTGGATCCAAAGGACATGCTCTGCTCCTGGCACTGCTTTCTTGGTGGTATGAGGTCCCCTTGTCTCTCTGCTCACTTCTCCCTTTTATATCTCGAGAGATTGCCTCAGGACACAATCCAGTAGATTGAGTTCTGCCTTACTAACACAACTGCCACCCATCCTCCCTCATTAATATCATAGAGGCAGGATTTAGAACATACAGGAAAATCACACAATACCAGGAATTGTGGCCCAGCCAAACTGGTATACACATTTTTTGGAGGACATAATTCAATCCATGACACTTGGGTTTGCCAGCTGGGGTTGTGACTGCATGAACTGGGAGAGGCCTCTACCCTGATCCAAAGACTTGCAACATTCTAGCCTCTACAATTGTGTGAGCTCTTTCCTCATTATAAATCTCTCTCTCTATATATATTTATACACTTTCCTCATTCTGCTTCTCTAGAGAACCCAGCCTAAGACAATATTTATTCAGTCTGTATGCTAAGCAAATAATCTGAGAAGCTGGAGTATATGAAGAAGAATGCATCATCAGGATTGGAGGAAGACTCATTAACAACCTGAGATATGCAGATGTTAAAACATTGTTTGCTGACAGTGAAGAGGACTTGAAGCACTTACTGATAAAGATCAAATACTATAGCCTTCAGTACGGATTATGCCTCGACACAAAGAAAACAAAAATATTCACAACTGGACCAATGAGCAACAGCATGATAAATGGAGAAAATATTGAAGTTGTCAAAGATTTCATTTTACTTAGATCCACAATCAATGCCCATGGAAGCAGCAGTCAAGAAATCAAACAACATATTGCATTGGGCATATCTGCTGCAAAATACCTCTTTAAAGTGTTAAAGAAACAAAGATGTCCCTTTGAGGACTAAGGAGTGCCTGATCCAAGCCATGGTATTTTCAATCACCTCATATACATGTGAAAGTTGGCCAATGAATAAGGAAAACCAAAGAAAAATTGATGGTTTTGAATTATGATGTTGTCAAATAGTATTGAATATACCTTGGAATGCCAGAAGACTGACCAAATCTGTCTGGGAAGAAGTACAGCCAGAATGCTCTTTAGAAGTAAGGATGGCAAAACTTTGTCTAACATACTTTGGACATCTTATTTGGAGGGACCAGTCCCTGGAGAAGGACAGCATGGTTGGTAAAGTAGAGGGTCAAAAAAAAGAAGAAAACCCTTCAATGAGATGGATTGACACACTGCAACAACGGGCTCAAACATAGCAACGATTTTGAGGATGGCGCAGGACTGAGCAGTGTTTCTTTCTATTGGGTTCCCTATGAGTCAAGACCAGCTCAACAGCACCTAACAACCACAATAGAGCTAATACTATTTATTCCTTCACCTCAGAGTTTTCCTTTTCTATTACTTAATTAGAATCACCTAACACTTACATTCTGAGTAACTTTCACGAGTCCCTGGGTGGTGAAAATGGTTAACACTATCAGCTGCTAACTGAAAGGTTGGATTTTGAGTCTACCCAGAGATGCCTCAAAAAGTGAGCCATTGAAAACCTTATTATGGAGCACATTCTACTCTGACCCACCTGGGGTCACTATGAGTATGAACTGACAGGACAGCAACTCCTATGACATTTTAATCTTGTCATAGTCTGTAATTAAGCTATAATTAGCTTAGAGATGAGTTTTAGTAATTCATATAACATTATTATTTGACCAGTCTTGTCCTTTTTTAGGTGAAATTATAGCCAAAGATGATTTATTCTTTATTTTTTTTATATATATTCTCAGTTCAACAAACCAAATCTATTGCTCATCAATCCAAACAATTTAAAATTCAACAACGTGTAGATAGGTTAAAATGCATACAGATACATGATGTACAAGATCGTTTTTGAGACTAAAAATTTGATACAGAAACATTTGAAATGAGAATATCATTATCAGTATGATATTTATAAGCATACTTTATTAAACAACTACAGTTGTTGGACCCCACTGTGGACACAGTTGAGCAGCAATTTCATGAGATCATTTTGATATCATTACTAACCCTCTATAAACCCACACATAATAAATGTAACATTAGGAACATGTTTTAATGAAGAACAACTGTACTTTCCCAAATAAAAAATTAATGAGAAAAGTGGCATTTTTAGTCTTGCTTAGCAGAAGAGAGATGGATTGTAATAGCTGTTCCTAAAGTTAACCTGTTGCCATATGTTTTATTTGTTGAAGTATATGAACAGCCAAAATACTTCCATATTTACACACAGAATAATAAAAACACATGGATTCAAGAGTTAAGATTTAATTAACAAGTTCTATTGCTTCATCAAGTACATCATTAAATGAAACTGGCTTAAAAAAAAACAACATATTTCTGAGTGTGTGGACCTGAGGAATGACTACTAGTAGAGTAGGGCTACTGTCCTGATTTGTGCTAAGCCACCAGTAGTTTTACTCACCATTGCTTTTTCGCACCGTGAGTGCAGATCTTAACACTTTCGTTATAGAATAAACCATGAGATTCAAGATAGTTATAACTAGTTGGAATATTTTGTCATCACTTGTGTTTATTTCCCAGCATTCACATAAAAGAAGATCTTACTTGGTGACTTGTTGATGCTGACTCTGGAAAAATAAATAGAAAACAGCAAGAATAGTTAAATCTGTAGATGCACACATTTACAAGGCAAATGTAAAATTCTGTAGATAAGATATTCACTCAGCCTCTGATTTTTCAGCTAAATTTTGAATTCAAAGTTATATATTGCTGGAAAGTGGCAGTGCCATGATTTCATTTACTGATTTCTCATCCTACATATTAAACAATATCTACCATGCAAGAGGCTAATGTGTGTGCTTCTCCAGCAATATGACAAATTACCCTGTAAGGCAGTTCAGTGGGTTTTTCATTTGAAGCTTTAAAAATGTATATACATATATATATAATACTTTAAAGCTTTTAAGTGGCTCATCACATCTATGCTTGAAATAAATCACTTTTTCTCTATACTCTAAATAATTGCTCACAAAATGATGATTCAACTGTATCATAAAACTGTCAAAAATATGTAGTATAAGATACACTAAGACAAATTTTTAGCATCTAAAAAGCTGAGAGATTTCTTCGTATTTTCATTGCTTTTTGACAGGTTTCCCAGTTGCTTTGTAGTAGTTTTATCAATTTCATGACTCAGAGAACCCTCTCATATGCCAGTTTCATCTTTTTGAGCATCTTTATTGTTAATCTTTTGGATTTCTATTTGCTGTGTCTCTATGGATTCTAGAAGCCTGTTAAATTTGTCGTTTTGCTCTTGTATAGCTTTCCTAAATTCCTCTATTGCTTTGTCTGTGTGTTCCTTGGCTTGGTTTGAGTTTTGCCTGATCTCCTTCCTGATATCTTAAAGAGCTCTGTATATTAATCTTTTGAATTCTACCTCTGATAATTCCAAGAACTTCTCTTCCACTGAGAGGTTTCCTGATTTTTTTTTTTTTTTTTGGTCACTTGCTATAGCCATCATGGTCGGTCTCTTTCTGTGATTTGATATTGACTGTTGTCTCTGAGCCGTCAATAAGTTATTATATTTATTTATTGTATGTTTGCTTACTGTGTCTTAGCTTCTTGTTTTGATATGCCCAAATGGACTGGGTGTGTGAGCTACTTTGATTATTCCTGTCTTTGAAGCTCTAACATCCTGTTGCCAGGTGGTTAGAGCCTCTACTAGGTATGTGAGCCTAAGAGACCGTTTACTTTTCTTGTGTGGATTCAGCTCAGGTGTTCAGATCATTGGTCACCAAGTATGTGGTGCAGGCTCTCACTTACCAGTCCTCAGGCCCCTAATGTGGGTAGGTGAGGACCCTGCTTAATGGGCAGGGAAGTGTCAAATGTCAGGAATCTGCCACTCCCCCTTAGCCACTGCAGTTGAAAATAGGCTTCAGGTATATACACTGTTGTACTATGCTAATGAGGGCCTACGCTGTTGAATGGGACCACACAGGTCTAGGCAAAGGGGCACTGCCTGCTCAAGTTTTTGGTTTAGGGGAGCTGGCAGTTTCTTTTTTCCTGTTTGTTTATTTGTTCCCTCCCCAAATCAGGAAGACTGGCTTGGGTGCATGACGGGTCCCACTTCCAGCCTAGAGGGCACGACAACCACTGAACATTGCCGGACAGGCACCAGAGCAGAGCAGAGAGGGGACTGGTGAGGGGAAGAGAGGCATTTCCCAGAGGGGAAGGGTTATTTTGATTCCATGAGATAGGTTAGAGGCTTGCACTTAACTTTTGCGGATCCAGTGTTGCTTCCCTTTGGCTCCAGAGGCTTGTGCAGACTCTCCACTGCTTGGTTTCTCCTGATATGGAAAATGCGTCCTGAGTGCTACTGCTTGCCTCAACCTGTGTGTGCCAAACAATCCAGCCTGCAGAGCACTGGCCAGGTCAGGCCAGGCACTTCCTCGCTGCTTCTGAATATCTCTCCCTCCCCCTGCCACTCAGTCCAACTCCTCAACTTTGTCTTTGATGTTCAGGGCTCCTAGATTGTCATGTATAATCAATTCATTTGATTTTCTGTCTTTGTTGTAAAAGGGACCACAAGACGTGTCTGAGTACTCCACCATCTGGCCTGCCTCCTTTTTGAGCATGTTCAGACATAAATGGTGTAACTCTGGGTGGAGAATGTGACCCTTATAAATTCCTTATACAAATCAACAAATGACAAAACAATCAATCAAGAAATAGATAATATAATATAGTTATTAATATTAAAATAGTTTATTTGTGAAACAATGTTAAATTCTAAAATAACAATAGTTTAGATGAAATTCAAACATTTAGAAGAGTTTTGAAATAAATTAAACATGTTTGCAAAACAAGTAAAATAAGATACTTAACAATGGTGTACCTTTACATGGGCACAAAAAAGATTTTGAGTTTTCAAAATGACAATTTATTTGAGGGTAATGAGGTAATATAGATTGCAGCAAGCAAACCTAATGATCTCTAATAAAAGCATAGTATAAGTACTGAGGACAAACTGAACTAATCTCTGAAAATGCACCTAATATACCCTCCAAGGAGCCCTAGTGGCATAGTGGTTAAGCATTAGGCTGCTAACCAAAAGGTCGACAGTTCAAACCCACCAGCCATTCTGTGGGAGAAACACGTGGCAGTCTGCTTCTGTAAAGATTTACAGCCTTTGAAACCCTACGGTGCACTTCTACTCTTTCCTAATGGTGTCACTATGAGTTGGAGTTAATTTGATGGCAATGGGTTTGTAACCTCAACCTAGCACCTTAGTACATTCTAGAAAACTCAATATGCAAATATACATTCCATAAGCTGTCAAAACCATGATCTCATCACATATCAGGTAGCCTCTGGAATCCACTACTTTACATTCCTGAAAGAACAAGAATGAAAAAGGCAAACACTTTCATAGTACTATTATGAAAATAGTTTTTACATTTTACACCCATTAGAAGGCTGTTTGGGACTCTTAAGGATCTGTGGATGACATATTTATTAAAAATTTTTGAGAGTGTACAAATATAGATGTCTTAGTTACTTAGTGCTACTGTAACAGAAATACCACAAGTGGATGGCTTTAACAAAGAGAAATTTATTTTCTCACAGTCTAGGAGACTAGAAGCCCAAATTCAGGGCGTTAGCTCCAGGGGAAGGCTTTCCTTCTCTGTCGGCTCTGGAGGAAGGTCCTTCTCATCAATCTTCCCCTGGACTAGGAGCTTCTCCTCACAGGAACCCAGAGTCCAAAGGACGCTCTCTTCTCCTGGTGCTTCTTTCTTGGTAGTATCAGGTCCCACACTCTCTGCTCACTTTCCTTTCTTTTTATCTCTTGTAAGATAAAAGGTAGTGCAGGCCACACTCCAGGGAAACTCACTTTACATTGGATCAGGGATGTGACCTTAGTAAGGGTGTTGCAATCCCACCCTAATCCTCTTTAACATAAAATTACAATCACAAAATGGAGGCCACCACACAATACTGGAAATCATGGCCTAACTTAGCTGACACATATTTTGAGGGGGCATAATTTAATCCGTGACAATAGGCATGCTGGTGAAAATGAAAACTTCTAAAATTGTTTGTCGAGGTTATGAAGAGAAATTATGAAATAAAATATCTTAAAAAACTTTAAAAATGGATCCAGAAAGAGTTAGAATGATTTAAATAATTTTAAGCTGTTCTTTAAACCTATTATAATAATTTTATATCCATTTTATTTAATCTCCACTGCTATCCTATAAATTCAACAGTTTTTAAAAGTAGCCATATTCAAATAAACTCTACTACATTAATTATGCAATTATATTTCTGTGTAATTATTTTTGATAAATCATAAATGAAATTTTAGGTTTATATTTTGTCAAAAGACAGGGACAGCCATAAGGACTTCTAAACATGATTGTTATGAAAAACTTTCAAAAACTGCAATATTGTCTAAAAGATTGGTATAAGATTCTTCATCTCTTTAGATAAATCCTTAATAAATATACATATATTAATGTATATATATACACTTATACATATATATGTATCTAGATCATGCATATATATACACACACCTATCGAAGCTATTTTAACTAAAATCATTTTTATTTGCATATTAAATCTGAAAATTACATCCTACTGAGAAAATATGACCTATAATTTATGAATCTCAAAATTTTATTGTTCTAATACTCATTTCCAGAAATCATTACTTCGACCCAACTAAACTATTAAATTGTACAACATAAAAATAGCAGAAATCAATTTAGCTAAACTCCAACGTGTTCCACTAATGACTAATTCAAGTGGAATTAATACCTGGAATAATGCCTACAAGTCATTTAAATATATGGCCTTAAGAGATTCTTTTATAATACCATTTCTTGGTATGGTTCACTTATGTAGTGATTTCTATTTTATCAAAACTTAATGGAAATTGAAATACTTTGAGAAAAGTTGGAATTCATTATATTAAATTGTTACCCACTGGTATTATAACTGGAGCAATTCAATGCTCTAGAGATCTAGTTTAAACTCTTAGCAAGAAAATGTGGTTAGTTATTAAAGCTGATTTTTCACAACAGTTTAAATACCTACCATTAACATATAAGTCAAGATTCTATTAGAACATGAGTGTCTACTTTATGTTGTGCTAGGATTTTCTTATATCAAGTATTGCTCTATTAGATTTTGAATTTTACAGTATAGCAGGATACAACACATAATTTGTTATTTTTAAATATTCAACTTATGTTGTATTGCACACTAATTTTATTTTATTTTTTTGATATTAAGTTTCAGATATCTAGTGCTCTATAATGCTACATAAAGGAGCCCTGGAGGTACAGTGGTTAAGTGCTTGGATGCTAACTGGAAGGTCAGTAGTTTGAACCCACCAGCCACTCCATGGGAGAAAAGACCTGGCAATCTTCTCCCATAAAGTTTACAGCCTTGGAAACCCTATGGGGCAGTCCTAGTCTGTCCTTTAGTGTTACTATGGGTTGGAATTGACTTGACAGCAACAGGCTTATGATGCTACATATGTAAAGCCAGCTCCCTGCTCTATAAAACCATGCTGTCGAGTTGGTTCCAACTCATAGAGACCCTGCTGTATAGTCAGCTATGTATATAGAGGTCATTCAGTTTATTTACACAATATACAGATATGTCAGTGGAAATTTATCTAGTGTTATCTGTCTAGCTCTCAAATTAAGGAAACCACTGATGCTATTTTATTAATCTCTACATTACTTCTTGTAGTAAAGAAGTAAAAGATAGAAATAAAAAATGTAGAGCTTTCTAAGTTGGAAGTCCAGACTACTATGTATGCAATGAAAGTCATAACTTAATGAGTATACCAACTACTCTCTTTCTAGTTTTGGGTTCTTCTAGAAGGTCAGACAACTGTACTAACTCTTTATAAACCACGTAATTAGAACTAAGTGAGAGAACTCGCTTAATATTTGACAGATAACTTTTAAACACATGGTGCAAAGCTATATAACTATAAGGACTCAAACTTACATTTCAATCCTTTTAAAACACTAAGAATCATATTTATTTTAAAATAATTTCCTTTATTTTAATAATATTTAAAATAATTTCCTTTATTTTAATAATTTAAAATAATTTCCTTTATTTTAATAATTTAAAATAATTTCCTTTTTAAGACCCAGTATTTTTTGAAATGTGCAGAATGCATAGGAGGAAATGAGAAAGCTTTGTTAAAATCCTTATTTTCATTCACTTGTTCAACAGGTATGAATTGAGTTCTTAGTATATTCTGGACAAAATTTTAGTATCTGAGGATACAAAAGTGGGTTTAAAAGTGACTAAATGTTCCTGGTGTATAGCACATGCTCAATAAATATTAGTTATCATCATCTTTATATCCTTACAACCTACAATCATAAAAAAATTTTTTGATTTTTTTTCCATCTATACAGGAAATTTAGATAGACCTGGGATATTATCTACAGTTGTATGTGAAACTTTGGAATAGTCTCATCTTGGATGCCACTTTTCCAAGTTGGTATTTTGCATAATACTTTCCGTGGTTTTTTTTATTGTGGGATTTTTATTTTACTGTGCTTTAGGTGAAAATTTACAGTGCAAGCTAGCTTGTCATTCAAAAATTTAGACAAATTATTTTGTGACATTGATTGAAATCACCACAATGTGTCAGCACCCTCCCCCTTTCCCTTTCCACCACAGGTCCCCCGAGTCCATTCCTTCAGTTTTCCTGTCCCTTCCTGTCTTCTCCTCTTTGCTTTTGGGCAGGTGTTGCCCATTTGGTGTTGTACACTTGATTGATCTAAGAAGCACATTCCTCACTTTTGTTATTGTTTGTTTTATAGGCCTGTATAATCTTTGGCTGAATGGTGAACTTTGGCAGTGGCTTCATATCTGAGTTAGCAGGGTGTCTGGGGGCCATGGTCTCTGGGAATCCTCTAGTCTCTGTCAGACCCATAAGTCTGGTCTTTTTTTGGGAACTTGAATTTTGTTCTACATTTTTCTCCCACTCTGTCTGGGACCCTCTATTATAATCCCTGTCAGAGCTGTCAGTGGAGGTAACCAGGCACCATCTAGTTGTTCTGTACTCAAGCTGGTGGAGGTTGTGGTTCATGTGGTCCATTAGTCCTTTGGGCTAATATTTTCTTTGTGTCTTTGGTTTTCTTCATTTTCCTTTGTTCCGTATGGGATGGAACCAATAGATGTATCTTAGATGTCCGTTTGAATGCTTTTAAGACCCCAGATACTACTTACCAAAGTAGGATGTAGAACATTTTCTTTATGAGCTATGTTATGTCAATTGACTTACAGGTCCTTCCAGACCATGGTCTCCAGAGCTCAGCCCCAATAACTTGGTCCCTCCAGGTGTTTGGATGTGTCTAGGAAGCTTCTATGATTTTGCCTTGGTCAAGCTGTGCTGACTTCTCCCATAGTATGTATTGTCTTTCCCTTCACCAAAGTTATACTTGTCTACCATCTAGTTAGTGATTTCCTGTCCCCCTCCATCCCTGGCCCTCATAACCATCAAAGATTGTTTTTTCTGTGTGTAAACTTTTTCTTGGGTTTTTATAATAGTGGTCTCATACCATATTTGTCCTTTTATGTTTGACTTATTTCACTCAGTATAATGCCCTCCAGATACATCCATGTTTTGAGAAGTTTCTCAGATTCATCATTGTTCTTTATTGTTGCATAGTATGCCATTGTGTGTATGTGCCATATTTTTTTATCCATTCATCTGTTGATGGGCACTTAGGTTGCTTCCATCTTTTTTCTTATTGAAAGTAATGCAGCAATGAACTTTGTTGTGCATATATCCATTTGTGCAATGGCTCTTATTTGTCTAGGACATATTCCGAGGAGTGGGACTGCTGAATCGTATGGTATTTATATTTCTAGTGTTTTAAGGAGGTGCCATATTGTTTTTCATAGTGGTTGTACATTTTCCATTCCCACCAGCAGTGCATAAGAGTACCAATCTCCGCATAGCCTCTCCAACATTTATTATTTTCTGTATTTTTGACTAGTGCCATTAAAGTCAGGGTGAGATCTTATCTCATTGCAGTATTGATTTGCATTTCACTAATGGCTAATGACCTGGAGCATTTTTTCATGTGTGATAGCTGCCTGAATGTTTTCTTTGGTGAAGTGTCTGTTCACATCCTTAACTCATTTTTTAATTGGATTATTTGTCTTTTTGTTGTCGAGATGTTGAAGTATTCTACAGATTTTAGAGATTAGACTCTTGTCAAATATCCCTAGCCATAAAATTTTTCCCAGTCTCTTGGTTCTATTTTGACTGTTTTGGTGAAATCTTTTGATAAGCATAAGCGTTTAATTTTTAGACAATCCAGTTATCTAATTTATCTTCTGGTGTTTGTGCATTGTTAGTTATGCATTCTATTTATGCCATGTGTTAGGACCTCTAACATTGTCCCTCTTTTTTTTTCCATGATCATTATCATTTTAGGTTTTATATTTAGGTCTTTGATCCATTTTAAGTTAGTTTTGTGTATGGTGTGAGATATGGGTCTTGTTTTATTTTTTCACAGATGGATATGCATTAGTCAGCACCATTTGTTAAAAAGACTGTCTTTTCTCCATTTAAAGGAATTTGGTTCTTTGTCAAAGATCAGCTGAACATAGGTATATGGATTTACATTTAGGTTCTTGATTCTGTTCCATTGGTCTATATGTCTGTCATGCCAGTACCAGGCTGTTTTGACTACTGTGGTTTTACCGTAGGTTCTGAGATCAGGTAGCATGACGCCTCCTACTTTGTTCTTTTTCTTCAGTAATACTTTGCTTATCTAGGGACTCTTTCCTTTCCATATAAAGTTTGGTGATTAGTTTTTCCACCTCATTAAAGAATGCTGTTGGCATTTGGATCAGGATTGCATTATATCTGTAGATCTCTTTGGGTATAATTGACATTTTCACAATGTTGAGTCTTCCTATCCATAAGCATGGCATGTTTTTCCATTTATGTAAGTCTCTTTTGGTTTACTGCAGTAGTGTTTTCTAGTTTTCTTTGTATAGATCTTTTATGTCCCTGTTTACAATTATTCTCAGGTATCTTATCCTTTTAGGGGCTATTTTGAATGGTATTGTTTTCCTGATTTCTTATTGAAATTCTCTTTGTTGGTGTATAGGAATCCAACTGATTTTTGTATGTTGATCTTTTACCCTACTACTCTGCTGAATCTTTCTATTATTTCCAGTAGTTTTCTTGTGGAATCTTTGGGGTTCTTTATGTATAGTATCATCACCTGTGAATGGGGATAATTCTACTTCTTCCTTTGCAATTTGGATGCCCTTAACTTCTTTTTCTTGCCTTATTGTTTGAGCTAGGACTTCCAGCACAATGTTAAATAGGAATGATGTAAAGGACATCCTTGTCTTCTTCCTGTTCTCAGGAGGAATGTTTTCAGCTTATGTCTGTTGACAATGATGTTGGCTGTTGGTTTTGTAAAAATGTCCTTTATTATGTTGAGGAATTTCCCTTCTGTTGAGAGTTTTTATCAGGAATAGGTATTGGACTTTATCAAATAAATGCCTTTTCTGCTTTGATTGAGATGATCATATAAATCTTTTCTTTTGTTCTATTGATTTGGTAGATTAAGTTGATTGATTGTCTATGTTGAAACATCCTTGCATACCTGGTGTGAATCCCACTTGGTCATGGTGCATTTTTTTTATATGATGCTGAATGCTATCGGCTATAATTTTGTTGAGAATTTTTGCATCTATATTCATGAGAGATATTGCTGTGCAATTTTCTTTTTTGTGGTATCTTTGCATGCCTTTAGTATCAGGGTTATGCTGGCTTCATAGAAAAAATTTCAGAGTATTCCTTCCTTTTCTATGCTCTGAAATAATTTGAGTAGTACAGGTGTGAGCTCTTCTCAGAATGTTTGGTAGAATTCTGCAGTGAAGCCAGGCTTTTATTTCTGTTGGTTTGGAATTTGTTTTTGTTTTTTATTATTATTATTACTTCTTCAATCTCTTCTCTTGTTATTGGTCTATTCAGATTTTCTATCTCATCTTCTATTAGTTTAGGTAGGTAGTGTGTTTCTAGAAATTTGTCCATTTCCTCTAGGTTCTCAAATTTGTTGGAGTACAATTTTTCATAGTATTCTCTTATGATCCTTTTTGCTTCTGTTGTGTCTGTTGTAATGTCCTCAATCTCATCTCTTACTTGGGTTATTTGCTTTCTCTCCTGTTTTTGTCAGTTTGGCCAATGGTTTGTCAACTGTATTGGTCTTTTTAAAGAACCAATTTTTGTTCTTGTTGATTCTATCTCTTGTTCTCTGTTTCATTTATTTCTGCTCTAATATTTATTATTTCCTTTAATGTTGTTGCTGTGGGGTTCTTTTGTGTTCTCTTTCTATTTGTTTCAGTCACAGGGCTAACATTTTGATTTTGGTCTGTTCTTTTTTGATATGCACATTTATTGCTATCAAATGACTTTTGAGCACCCCCTTTGCTATTTCCCAAAGGTTTTAGAATAATGTGTTTTCATTCCAGTTGATTCTAGGAATTTTTGGATTCCCTCTTTGATTTCTTTTATTACCCAGTAGTTTTTAAGCAAGGTGTTATTTGGTTTCTATGTATCTGATTTTTTTTTCCTTGCTCTTCCTGTTATTGATTTCTACATTTATGGCATTGTGATCAGACAGAATACTTTGTATTATTTCAATGTTTTGGATTTTACTGAGGGTTGTTTTGTGGCCTATAATGTAGTCTATTCTGGAGAATGTTTCATGTGAGTTTATAAATAATGTATACTTTGCTGCTTTTGGGTGGAGTGATGTATGTATATATATACACACACACATATATATGTATATATATACATACACACAAACACATATATATATACACACACATATATACAAGAGGTCTAGTTGGTTACTTTTGACCTTTAGATTTTGTGCATCTTTGCTGAGTTTTTTTCTAGCTTTTTAGATTTAGATTTCATCGTCCTTTACTGAGAATGGTGTGTTGAAGTCTCCTACTATTATTGTGGAACAGTCTATTTCTCTTTTTAGTCTGTTAGAGTTTGTTTTATGTATTTTGGAGCTCTGTCATTGGGTGTGTAGATACTTATTAAGGTTACATCACCTTGGTGGATTGTACCTTTAATCATTATATAATGTCCTTCCTTGTCTTTTATGGTTGATTTTTCCTTAAAGTCTATTTTATCTGAGATTATTGTTGCCACTCCTGCTCATTGTTGGTTACTGTTTGCTTGATATATTGTTTTCCATCTTTGATTTTTAATATATTTATGTATTTGTGTTTATGGTGTGTCTCTTGTAGACAGTATATTGATGGACTGTGGTTTTTTTAATCCATTTTGCTACTCTCAGTCTCTTTACAGGTGCATTTAAGCCATCTGAATGTAACAGTATGATTGTCAATAGGTATGAGTTTATTGCTGTCATATTGTTCTGCTATTTTTTTTTGGTGCTGACATTTTCTTTGTTTGTCTTACTTTCCTGCACTGAGTTCCTTTTGTTTGTGGATTTTCTTTTCCTTTGTTTTTATAGATTTTGTGTTTCCTGAGTCTTTATGTTTTTCTTCTTTTTTATTCTGATAGTAGGTTTGTCAACTTTATTTGTGGTTACCTTGAACTTTACCGTTATCTTCCTAACTTTGAACTAATCTTTTATAACTTGATATCATCTTGACTTCCTCTCCGTTTGAAAGTTCTATACCTACACTGTTTATCCCCTTTTTTATTGTATTGATGTTGTCATCATTTACAGACTGATATCTCTGTTTCCCTATTTTAAATCTTTTAGCTTTGTTTTATTAAGAGCTCTTTACCTAGATTGGTATCTGTCTGATGTTCGATGTTGTTGGTTCTCTACCTGAAGGAATCCCCTTAATATTTTTGTAAATTTGATTTGTTTTTCACAAATTTCATCAATATCTGTTTATCTGGAAATGTCCTAATTTTGCTATAATATTTGGGACAGAGTTTTGCAGTATATACTATTCCTGGTTAGCAGTTTTTTCTTTCAAGGTTTTATATGTCATCCCATTGCCTTCTTGCCTGCATAGCTTCTGCTGAGTAATCATAGCTTTGTCTTATTGTTTCCCATTAGTAAGTGAATTGCTTTTTTCTTGCTCCTCTCAAGATTCTTTCTTTGTCTTTGGTTTTGGCAAGTGTGATTATAAAATGCATTGGTGACTTTCGTTTTGGTCTATCCTATATGGAGTTTGTTGAGCTTCTTGGATGGTCACTTTTTCATCTTTCATGATATTTGGTAAGTTTTCTGCCAAAAAATCTTCAACAATCTTCTCTGTCTTTTTCATTTTCATTCCTTGTTCTGGAACTCTGATCACATGCAAATTTTTGCTCTTGACTGTGTCCCACATAATTCTTAGGTTTTCTTCATTTTTCTCCATTCTTTTTTCTAATTTTTTCTCAAACAAAGTGGCATCCATGGATTTGTCTTTAATCTTGCTGAATCTGTTTCTCATTGTTTCAAATTTGCTCTTAAACTTCTATTGCATTGTCCATTTCTGAAATTTTGTTGTTTATCTTTTGGATTTCTAGTTGCTGTTTTTCTATGATTTCTAATTATTTATTTTGATGTTTTGTTCTTGTATTATTTTCCCAAATTCTTCTATTGCTTTGTCTGTGTTTTCCATGATTTTGTCTATTTTTTCTTGGTTTTGTCTGTATTTAACTTAACTCTTTCCTAATCTCTTGCAGAGCCCTAAATATTAGTCTTTTGAATTCGCTATCAGGTAATTCCACTGCCTGTTCTTCTACCAGAAGGTTATCTGATTCTTTATTTTGGTCACTTGCTGGAGCTATCTTGTACTGCTTTTTAATATGATTTCATATTGTCGGTTGTCTCCGTGACATTAAGGTATTATTTTCTTTGTTTATTGATTGTACATTTGTTTGTTTCTTCCTGCTTTTATGTTTTCTTTTGATATGTCAGGGCAGTTGGGCAGGGCATGCTTTGTTGCTTGCTTGTTTACAGGCACAACAGATCTCCCCACCTTGTCCAGGTGGGCAGGGCAGCAGCAGATAGAGCAAGCCTACTTTACTGTACACTGGTTTGCCAATGTGGCTGAAGGCAGACTGAGCAGGCACAGTCTGCCTCCTGATGTTTTTTTCCAGCAGTGTGGGAGTGTTCTCAGCCCCTTGCCTGATAGGCAGAGTTGTCAAAAGCAGAGTGGTATGGGCTAACTTTGCACCGTTCAGCAGCTGATTGAGTGGCGGGATGGAGGGTGGTGTCAGCCTGGAGTATCAGCTGGCATGAGCACCGGTGATGCTGTAACCACAGCAGTGCAACAGGGGTCAGCAGGAATGGGAGAGTGACATATGAGTCTAGGTCTTGAAGAGAAAGAAAAGAAAAGAAAGAGTAAGAAAAAAAGAGAGGAGGAAGAAAAAAAGGTAGATGGAAAGTGTAGGCAGGGTGAACCTGGGGTCTGGCCGGAAGTGAGGGGGAGGTGGTATATGGAGCTACGTGCGAGGTAGACAGAAAAGAAAGAAAGAAAGAAAATATAAAAAAATCTATAATATATGGCGTTGGGTCTGGAGGGTGGTGTCAAGGTGGACTTGGGGCAGAGGTGGACCAGTGCGCCAATGGCACTCTGTCAGTGGCAGTGCAGTGGGGGCTGGCAGGAATGGGGAGAGGTGGTGTATGGGGCTAGGTAGGAGGCAAAAAGATTAAAAAATGGTGGAGGGGCAGGGGCCAGTGAGTGGGAGTGGGGCAGAATTTGGGGCTAATGGGAAGGGAGGGGAGGTGGCTTATGGGGATAGGTGGGAGGGGGAAAGTAAAGAGAGAAAAAATGGTGGCGTGCCAGCAGCAGGTGGGTGAGACTGAGCAGAGCTGGGGCAGTGGCAGGCTAGTGGGTCTCTATGCAATGGCACAGTGGGAGTTAGTGGGAAGGTGGAGGAGGTGGTGTACTGGGCTAGATAGGAGGCAAAAGAAAGGGAAGAAAGGGAAAAGAAAAAAATAGTGTTGTGGTGATAGCTGGTGAGTGGGGTGGGGCAGACCCAGGGGCTGGTGAGAAGTGAGGGAAGGTGGCATACTGGGATAGGTGGGAGGGAGAAAGAAAATAAGTTTAAAAAAAATGGTGGCATGGTGGGGGCTGGTGGGTGGCACCCGAGCATACCCACAGCAGTGGTGGGCTGGTGTGCTAGCGGCTCACCAGGCACAGCAGTGAGGCAGGGGCTCGTGGGAAGAGGGGAAGGTGGCATACGAGGCTAGGCGGCCAGGGGGGAGGAAGAAAGAGAAAAAAAATAAATGAAAAAACTGGCAGCACAGTGGGGGGTCTAGCAAGTGGGGGTGAGGCAGACCTAAGGGCTGATAGGAAGGGAGGGAGAAAGAAAAGAAAGAAGTGAAAGAAAAAAAAAGAAGAAACAAATGGCAGCGTGGCAGGAACTGGTAGGTGGGGGTGGGGCAGATGCAGGGCAGTGGCAGGCTTTTAACTCTCTAGCCATAGTGCTGCAAGGAGGGCAGAGAGAAGTGGGAGAAGTAGTGTACAGGGTTAGGGGGAGGGGAGAAAGAAAAGGATGAAAGGGAAAAAAATGACTCGGCAGGAGCCTGGGTGGCAGTAAGCCAGTACCTCTCTAGCCGAAACAGTGCAGCACGGTCTGGCCAGAAGGGGGAGAGGTAGCATACAGGGCTAGGTGGGAGGAGAAGGAATAGAAAGAGAAAAAAATAAAAATAAAAACAAAAACAAAAAATTAAAAAAAAATCTGACAGTGTTGTAAGTGCGGGTGAGTGTGGGCAGTGTGGACCTGTGGGTAAGTGAGAAGAGAGGGGAGGTGATAAACGGGGCTAGGTGAGAGGGAGAAATAAAGAAGAGAAAGTAATAAACACAAAATGGCAGCATGGTGGGAGCTGGCGGTTGGGGGCGGGGCAGATCTGGGACAGTGGCAGCCCATGGCTCTCTACCACAGCAGTGCAGCAGGAGGGAGGTGGTGTACAGGGCAATGTGGGAGGGAGAAAGAAAAGGAAGAAAGGGAAAAATAAGTGATTAATAAAGATTTTTAAAAAAGGCAGTGCAGTTGGGGCTGACAAGTGGGGTGAGGTGAAAGGGAAAAAGACTAGGCAGGAGTATAGGGCTAGGTGGAAGGGAGAAAGAAAAGAAAGAAGGAAGAAAAAAATGCAAAAAAAAAAAAAAATGGCACAGCGGGAGCTGGCGGGTAAGGGTGAGGTGGACCAGGGGCAGGAGCTAGCCAGTGGCTCTCTAGCTACTGTGGCATGGTGGAGTCTGGCAGGATGAAGAGGAGGTGACATACGGGGCAGAAGGGTGAAGGGTTGGAGAGCGTGTTTTTCTTGTTACCGGGTAATCTGTCTCCTTCTGGAAGCTCCATGAAGTTGGCTTCCCGTACTCCCTGTCCTGGGTTGTTGCTGGCTGTGGTCCAAGATGACAACACTGTGCCATATTAGTTGGCAGGGGAACTCCACTCCGTGTCTGTCTTAGTCATCTAGTGTTGCTCTAACAGAAATACCACAAGTGAGTGGTTTTAACAAAGATAAGTTTATTCTTTCACAGTCCAGTAGGCTACAAGTCCAAATTCAGGCATCAACCCCAAGGGAATGCTTTCTCTGTCAACTGGAAGAAGGTCCGTGTCTTCAATCTTCCCTTGGTCTGGGAGCTTCTCTGTGCAGGAACCTCAGGTCCAAAGGACGCCCTCTGCTCCTGGCACTGCTTTCTTGGTGGTATGAGGTTCCCATGTGTCTCTGTTCACTTCTCTCTTTTATATCTCAAACGAGATTGGATTAAAACACAATCCAATCGTGTATACCTCATCAATATAACCTCATCATAGTGACAGAGTTTACAACACATAAGGAGATCACATAAAACCAATCACAGTGATAGAGTTTACAACACATAAGGAAATCACATCAGATTACAGAATCATACAATACTGGGAGTCATGACCTAGCCAAGTTGACAGATATTTTGGGTGGACACAGTTCAATCCATGACAGTATTTCTTCTCATTCTCTGCTTTCTGTTAGCTTCTTCTTCCATTTGGTGTTTGATCTAGTGATTTATCCCTTCATTTGATGCTTAAGATTCCAGGATTAATGTTTGTATCTCTTTTATTAGTTTTTCGAGTCTTTGCTGCAGAGAAACGGCATGGTGCATCTGTTTAGGGTCCCATGTTGGTTCTGTCACTTAATGTAGGATCTTGATCTTTACAAATAGCTAGAAAGCATGTTTTCCACTTTTATGGATTTGATATCTAAAAATGATCATTGTGCATAACTCTTAAATGGCATCTGAATTTGGAAGCAATTGAGCATAGACAACTCAGTCCCTCTGGTGAAATTTTTTCTTGCTTGATTAGAAAATAAAATTCCTTAATGCCTCCTCCTGCATTCTCTGGGATGACCCACCATGGAGAGTTTGAGTCTGCAGAATTAACACATCTAAAGTTGGGTTGAGACAGAGAAAAAAAGAGGCAGAAAGACTGACCTAGGCTTTCCAAGATCCTCTAGAAGTCAAGCTGGGGCTCGACCTTTGTGTCTAAATGAAATAAAGCAGGGTAAAATCAAAAGGCATAGATCTGGGGAGTGGGTGGGCCCCAAAAGGAGAAAAGACCTTAGCCATATACGGTTAAATCCATTTTCTGTCTCATCACTTAGTTATTTGACACCTTGACTCTTGCATATGAGTAAGCAATATGCTAGTACTTTCTGATAATTTATTTTTCAAATTTTGTTTATCTGATTGATCAAAATATATAGTATATAGAATTTAGAAGACCTCCTTAAAATTGAGTATGATTTCATAATTTCAATGCCTGCATTTTTGCCTTTATTAATAATTGCCAATAGTGCCATGTTTATTGTGTGGGCCTTTGGGGAAAAGGGCAAAGCAGAATTAATTATATAAATTAACATTTATATAATTTATATAAATTAACATGTATATGAAGAAGAAGGTGGTATTAGGACAGGAAGAAGACTCATTAACTACCTGCGTTATGCAGATGACACAACCTTGCTTGCTGAAAGTGAAGGGGATTTGAAGTACTTACTGATGAAGATCAAAGACTATAGCCTTCAGTATGGATTACATCTCAACATAAAAAAAAAAAAAAAACCCTCACAACTGGACCGATAAGTAACATCATGGCAAATGGAGAAAACATTGAAGTTGTCAAGGATTTCATTTTACTTAGATCCACAATCAACGCCTATGGAAGCAGCAGTCAAGAAATCAAACGATGTATTTCATTGGACAAATCTGCTGCAAAAGATCTCTTTAAAGTGTAAAAAGCAAAGACGTCTCTTTGAGGACTAAGCTGACTCAAGCCATGATATTTGCAATCGCCTCATATACATACGAAAGCTGGCCAATGAATAAGGAAGACTGAAGAAAAACTGATGCCTTCGAATTATGGTGCTGGCGAAGAACATTGAATATATCATGGACTTCCCGAAAAACAAATTTGTCTTGGAAGAAGTACAGCCAGAATGCTCTTAGAAACAAGGATGGTGAGACTTCGTCTCACGTACTTTGGATATGTTATTAGGAGGGACCAGTCCCTGGGGAAGGACATCATGCTTCGTAAAGTAGAGCGTCAGTGAAAAAGAGGAAAACCCTCAACAAGATGGATTTACACAATGGCTGCTACAATGGGCTCAAACATAGTAATAATTGTGCGACGGGCAGTGTTTGCTTATGTTGAACATAGGGTTGCTATGAGTCAGAACCGACTAGGCGGCACCTAACAAGAACATGCGCTAGTCCAGGCAAGACACCGATGTGTGGTGAGTGGACGTGTTAGTAAATTTTCCTAGGATTCTGACAGTGCAGGTCAATAAGCATTTTCATTTTAGCGGCTAGACGGCCAGTTTAGGGTGATGGTGGATGACTACAGCTCTGAGACTGAGTTGTCTCTGGGGAATCTAATTAAAGACATTGAGTAAGAAGTTGTTTATATAGGTCTTGATCTCTGGGAGATAGACTGGGAGAAGCCTATTGGCTCTTTGTGTCCTGGTAGAAAAAATAGCCCAGCAACCACATAGAGAATACCCTCATATAGCCACATTCAGAACAAAGAGGAAAGAAAGAACATATATCTCAGTAGCCCTAGCAGACTTTCCCTTACATCTCATCGACTATAACAAGTAATTCTTAGATGAATAACTAGCAAAAAAGGAATAGATTAGAAAATTGAGATAAATTTCTTGCGGTGGGAATATTGCAAATCCCAAACCCTACTGTAACTGAGTTTGTGAGGAAAGAGAAAAGGGGAGGATGTGATCTGTAAGTCTATCATTGTAAAACGCACATACACATACACACAGACATACACACGCATAAGGAAGGTGAAAATAAAATAGATATATTGACACGGATAGCAATAGATAGATATCAATAGATACAGACACATACATATTTAATTACATGTGTTGCATGTGTTTGCATATCATTATAGTCTTGCATTGACTTACTCAATGTTTTACAAATGGTTATGGAATAAAGATGAGAGGCCAAGACTTTTCGATCACAGCTTAGTATGTTTCCATTATATTACTCATTTTCTCTGTCTTCTGTTTTACTTCTTTCTTAGCTTTATGTTTTGTAACTGACTTGAAGATAGAGTCCTAGGTAATATTGTTTTCTCTAATCCAACTCTATATAGAAATGCGCTGTGTCATAGCGTATACTTTTTAGCATTAGTTTCATAATAAAATGTATTATTATTTATATTTCAAAGAAGACAAATATAATATTTGTAGAAAAAATTAACCATTTCTAAATATTTAACCAAAAGAATGTATGAGTCCAAAAATAAAGAAAGAAAATACTGAATATGTGATTCATTGGCTAAATCATATAACTTATTGATAGTTGATTTTATCATTTTTTAAACGATATTATTGCAATAGATTACCTTGAAGTCACCTGACTTAACATATTATGATTTCTTCCTTGATCTAAATATTATTAAGCATCATCCATCTGCCTAAAATCATTGCAGGCAAACATATTGGTTTTACAGATCCGTGTTCCAGTTTAGCTTAATGAAACAATTACTCAAAAATTAAAGATGATCTTACCAGACTTGATGGTCTGACTGAGACTGGAGGAACCCCGGAAAGCATGGCCCTTGAATTCTCTATCAGCCTAGAAATAAAAGAGTTTCCGAGGCCAACTCTTCAGACAGGGATTGGACTGGACTGTGGGACATAAAGTGATACTCATGAGGAGTGTGCCCCTTAGCTCAAGTCGATAACAATAGACTAAATGGGCAGCTTCTGTCAGGAGGTGAGATGGGAAGGCAGAGAGGGTTAGGAGCTGGTTGAATGGACATGGGGAATCAGGGGTGGAAAGGAGGAGTGTGCTGT
>NW_004444203.1:2169018-2172361 GCF_000243295.1 Trichechus manatus latirostris
GGAAAGGAGGAGTGTGCTGTCACAGTATGGGGAGAGCAATTACAGTCACATAACAATGTATGTAAAAATTTTTGTACGGGAGACTAACTTGAAATGCAAACTTCATTTAAACTACAACAATAAAAAAAAATTAGAGATGATCTTTATATTTTGATCTCGAACATACGGTTCTAATTGTAATTGCTATGAGATTACATCTAACGGATAAAAACTTTGAAATTTACATATACTTTTCCTGCATGATTCCCCAATAATACTAAAAGAAAATTTTTATTATCCTGTTACACATGCAGAACTATATTTAGTAGGAGCCATTATTCCCATTACTGACACAGAGAGTAAGTAAGACCAGAATAAGACCCTCGTGAGAATCTGAAGATATTTTGCTTCCAGAAAGCAACAACCAAAAAAAGTCTTTGCATTCATCATTGCATAATGATCTTACTGAAGAAGTGTTTTAATGAAAATGAAAAATATTGTAAAATATAAATGTATTAGATCTCTATTGCTGCCACAATACCACAAATTTAGCAGTGTAAAACAATGTCAATTTATTACCTTAAACATCTTTATGTCAGAAGTCTGAAATTTATATTACTGAGTGCAAATCAAGGTGCCAGCAATGTTGCATTCCCCTCTGGAGGCTCTACGGGAGAATCTGATTCCTCGTCTTTTCTAGCTTCTACGGACTGCTTGCATTTCTTGGTTCATGGACTCTTCCTTCATTTTCAAAGCCAATTTTCAAATCTCTCTCTGATCACAGCCCAGAAAGGTCTGCCAATTTCAAATACTTAAGTAATTATATTTGGCCCATCAGATTAATCGAGTCTAATACCCCCATCTAAGATCCTTGATTTAAACACATCTGCACAGTCCTTTTGCCATGTAAGGTATAACATCCACATGTTCCACAAGTGGGATATGGCTGTCTTTGGGAGTCATTATTCTGCCTATTACAATATTAATAAATTATATAGCTTCTTTTTTTTATCATTTCATTACATTGCTTTATTATATTGTTTCATTAGAACATTATGAAATAAAACCAATGCATTAAGGGAGCTAATAGAGTATGCACATGTTGCCTTAGGACCGAAGAAAATCATCACAAACAATTTCTGCACAATGTAAACAAGTCTGTAAGCTTCATATTTGACTATATTTTCCTCCTAAATAAGCATGAAGCAGGATTTATAATGGCAGTTGTCACAAAAATGGATTGAGTTCTTGTTGAACTTTCTGTGTTACTGTGTGTGTGTGTCTACGTCTATGACATTCTTGTTTTATGTAATAGGAATAGCTAAATCCATTTAAAGTTAAATCAAACGCAGAGACATTGACTTGCCTTTGT
Source organism: Trichechus manatus latirostris (assembly GCF_000243295.1). NCBI lineage: Eukaryota > Metazoa > Chordata > Mammalia > Sirenia > Trichechidae > Trichechus > Trichechus manatus. The sequence continues at coordinate 2,170,370 of NW_004444203.1, forward strand.
TGCTTTTTGGGAATATGTTCTAAAATGTCAAGCTTTGCAAAGACTCATCATCTGCTAGACAGCAACAAGATAAACAACAAGCTACCAAACACAGTTGGTATTGTTGTTTGTGCCATGGAGTAGATTCTGACTCATAGCGACCACATGTGACAGGGTAGAACTGCCCCATGGGATTTTCCAGGCTGTGATCTTTATGAGAGCAGATCGCCAGGTCTGTCTGCCTCTGAGCCACTGGGCAAGTTCAAACTGCCAACCTTTCAGTTAGCAGCCAAGCACCACCAGGACTCCTACCAAACACAGTAACCAAACAAAACCAAACCCGTTGCCATTAAGTTGACTCTGATTCATAGCGACCCTATAAGCACAGAGTAGAACTCCCCCATAGGGTTTCCAAGGAGTGCCTGGTGGGGCCGAACTGCCAACCTTTTGGTTCGCGGCTGTAGCTCTTAACCACTATGCCACCAGGGTTTCCACCAAACACAGCAGGAGAAATTAATTGATTTCTAAGACAAAAGCTAACCTTAAAATTTTGGAAACAAGATAATTTTTAATTTCTTTTCTTTGTGTAACTCCAAAATATTTTCTCTTTTCTTTTTAGAGCACTGATTAAATCTTTGTACAATGAAAGGAAAAATGGTAACACTTTTTCTAACTTCTAAGGGCAAAATCTCTGGAACTCCAAGATCCCAGTGTAGCTGACCCTGGACCCCCACCACACAAATTGTGCTATTTTCTTTTCCAGTTGAAAATGTAATTCCAAGTACCATGACCCGGAGATATTGAAACTTTGTATCTTCCTTTTCTCTCATGCCCAATTAATAGAATATAGTAACTTCATGCTAGTTAAAAGCACTAAAAACAAATGAACTAACTAATAGTTCAAAATGAATATATACAAGCATCTTATCTTCTCAAACCCAACATAATATTTATGTTCTGTATAAATCAATTTAGTCACTAAAAAATGGGCCTGGTCTTTAAGAAAGCTTTCCTGAATTTAGTTAGGAAATGGATGCATAAATAGGCGTTACTACTTCTTTTCTTTGAAATTATTCAAAAATAACCAAGAAAATTCCAATAGAATGTAAACTCCATTTTTGGTGACACAAGAAAACAAATATTATTTTCTCTCTTCAGTTTGCAAGAGTCGTCTAAAACCACTGAGCTCAAGCAGAAATTACGTGGAAGAACTCAGTCCAGAAGACTTGTAGAAAAATGTCAACAGTGATTATGTCCAGTAGAAGCATATTTCAACAAATATTAGCACAAATAAACTTCCTGAAGGTATGGAGAACAGCAGGTACAGAAAATGGGTAAGTTGTGGTGGCAAAGCCCGTTTGGACCTGATTTGTTTACTGGAGTATCTGCTGTTGTTGTGAGGAGCCGTTGAGTTTCCTCCAACTCATGGAGCCTTATGTACAACAGGACGAAGTGTTGCCTAATTTTGCTTCACAATCAACAGCGAAGCTCTGCTTGGGGGACAAGTCTCTTCTGCAGGAACAGATTAAAAGGGGATCCTTTACATTGTCAAAAACAGCAAGACTTGACCGCTTCTCCAAGATTGTCTCCCCTCCAGCACAAAAATTCAGCAACGAGGGCAAATAATTCAACAGCTCAAAAGAGAAATTATTCAGAAGTGAAAAACTAAAAGGAAAATAAATGAAATAGTAAGCCTCATTACAAGGTACCATATACAAGGGTGAAAAAGAGCTGCAAACTTTATTAAAAGTAATTAATGAAAAAATCACCTTGATAAGGATATTTACAAGATAGAAATGAAATATACATGGAAGAGATGAACTACAAGACAGGGAGATAAAATGTCAGCTGGCAAAACTTCAGGGAAGAAAAAAGAGTTGGAGATAAATGATGAAGAAATCAGAAGAGGGATAGCAGTGAATAGACATACCCAGCAAGTGGCATGTGAGAAAAAGATCATAAGAAACTAAATTAAATAAAAATAAATAATAAAAATTATTCAGAAGAAAAGAT
>NW_004444203.1:2172461-2205232 GCF_000243295.1 Trichechus manatus latirostris
ATCATAAGAAACTAAATTAAATAAAAATAAATAATAAAAATTATTCAGAAGAAAAGATAGGTATAGAAAATAGGTAAATGAGATGCAAACACGCATGCCTTAATCTCTGAGGAATAAAATCAAAATAATGAAACAGAATCTGTGTTTAAAAATATAATTACACAATGCATTTCTGAAATAAAAATAGATTTGAAATGCCAGAGAATTCAGACCGAAACCTATCCTATTACAATAAATGGACATTCTAGATAAAGAATCCTTGCAGCAAGCAAAAAGAAAAAATTAAAATTACTTTTAAGTAGAAAACTATCATGTTGGCCTTACATTTCTCCACAGCTATGGATTATATATTAAACAAACAAATCTGCCTTGGAAGACGTATAGCCAGAAAGTATGTAGAAGCAAGGATGGCGAGCATGTACTTTGGACATGTTATCAGGAGGACCAGTCCCTGGAGAAGGACATTATGCTTGGTAACGTAGAGGGTCAGTGAAAAACAAGAAGACCTTTCACGAGATGGATTGACACAGTGGCTGTAACAATGGGCTTAAACATAGCAACCATTGTGAGGATGGCGCAGGATGGGGCAGTGTTTCCTTCTGTTGTACACAGGCTCACTGTGAGTTGGAACTGACTGGACGGCACCTAACAACAACAACAGCAGGTGTTGGTGCAGTTTCACAGGGTATGTAAAGCAGATGGGCTCCAAATGACTAAAACATACGTTTACTTGGACTATTTAAAGCAATTTTGTTCTATTGTACATAGGGTCGCTATAAGTTGGAACTGACTCAAAGGCACCTAACAGCAACAACATATTATAGATGATATATATGTATAAGGGTAGAGGAATAAAATGTAAAAGGTGATTTTATTCTGTTTTTGTTTTGATTTTCCAGACACCTTGCCCTTCTGGTTAAGTGTGAAGATTAAATGCTTTGACTGTGCAAGAAGGCAGGGAATCTTCTTCTCACTATTTCTTTTTGAGAAAATCATTAGAAGATAAACTTCAGCCAACTGACTGCAGAAATCTGTTACAAAAATATGAAAGTGAACAGTGGACCTACTGAACTGCGGATCAAAAGAAAAATATGACTGGGCATAACATAAATGGTAAATGCATTTTCAGTATAAAACATAACAACTAATACTGATTGGGAAGAATAGAGAGAGTTAGGGTACAGAACATTGACTCTTTTCCTTATCTGTAATAACCAAGTTATTAAGAATATGAAAAACACATAATGAAAGGCTAGGCATATTTAATGGTTAAATTTCATATTCGCAAAAGTACGATCACTGGATACATTCTGGTAGTAGAAGAGAGAGACGTGAGGGAAAAGGATGAGGTAACAAAATATCACTGCTAATTTTAGGAAGCTAAAAGATATAGCAGAAATATTTACCTGTGCTTTATCTACTATGCAAAGGAATTCAGCTGTGTGGATCATAACAAATTATGGATAACATTACTATGAATGGGAATTCTAGATTAGTTGTGCTCATGAGGAACCTGTACATGGGTCAAGAGGCAATCGTTCTCTTATCAAGAGGCAGGGGATACTGTGTGGTTTAGAATTGATAAAGGTGTGCAGGTAAGCTGTGTCCTTCCACCTTACTTGTTCAACCTGTATGCTGAATTCTATATGAAGAAGAATGCATCATCATGATTGGAAGAAGACTCATTTACAACATGCAATATGCAGATGATACAACCTTGCTTGCCAAAAATGAAGATGGCATGAAGCACTTACTGATGAAGGTCAAAGACTAAAGCCTTTAATATGGATTACATTTGAATGTGAAGGAAACAAAAATCCTCACACCTGGATCAATAACTGATATCATAATAAATGGAGGAGAAATTAAAATTGTCAGTGCTTTCATTCTACTTGGATCAACAATCAGCAGAGGCAGTGGTCAAGAAATCAAATTGAGCAAATTGCTGCAAAAGACCTCTTTAAAGTTTTCAAGAGCAAAGATGTCACTCTGCCGAATAATAAGCACCTGGCCCAAGCCATGGTTTTCAATTGCCTCACATGTACGTGGAAGCTAAACAATAAAAAAGAAAGAAAGAAGAAGCATTGATGCATTTGAACTGTGGTGTTGGCAAAGAAGATTGAATATACTGTGGAAGAGGAACAAACAAATCAGTCTTAAAAGAAATACAGCAGGGATGCTCCTTAGAAGCGAGGATGGTAAGGCTTCAGCTTGCTTACTTTGTACGCTTCATTAGGAAAGACCAGTCACTAGAGAAGCCATCTTATTCCGTAAAGTAGAGGGTCAGGGAAAATGAGGGAACTTTCAATGAGATGGACTGACACAAGAGCCAAAAAATGGACTCAAATATACCAACGATCATGAAGATAGTACAGGACTGGGTAACGTTTAGTTCTGTTTCTACATGAGGTCGTCGTAAGTCAGAGTCAATTCAAAGACACCTAACAACCACTACAATAAAATATATTCTAATGAAAAAGAAGGCCGAGAGTATTATATAAATTTATAACTAAAAAAAGTCACTAAAACAGAACTGTGCCTACTATCAGTAAAACTACACACACACATGCCGTACAAGCAAACAAGCCACATAATAAAATTAAAAAATACATACATTGTTGTTAGCTGCTGTGGAGTCGGCCCCTGACTCATGATGACCCCAAGTGTTACAGTAGAACCCCTCCATGGGATTTCTTGGCTGTAATCTTTACAGAAGCAGTTCTCCAGGTCTTTCTTCTGTGGAGCCACTGTGTGGGTTTGAACCACCAACCTTTAGGTTAGCAGTCAATCACAAACTGCTTGTACCACCCAGGCTCCTAAAGAAAATAGATAGAAACAGAAATATAAAGTTATAATAAAAATAATATAAAGCATACTCGCCAAGTAAGTAAATGTAAATGAGCTAAGTTCACGTCTAATAAAAACAGCTTCAGATTGCATTGCAAAGTGAACACCAACTCAAATGGTATTTATAAGCCACATACCTAATACACAAGGGATGAAAAACATTGAAATTACAACAATTGAAAAAATACAAATGCAAACATGAGGAAGCATGGGTTGGAATCTTCATGTAGACAACATGTAAAAGAGATGGAAAACATTCAAGAAGACAATAGAGAGCAATGAAAGTTTGACCCTTACCTCTCGTTGATGAAAAAAATATAGCAAGGTTTTAGGAAGATGGCTGATTTGAAAAGATGTGATCAGTCTATTGAGGACGTAAACATGGATGAGGGCTAGCCTTCCGAAGGGCAAGTGATGACTTGGTTCTGATTTGTAGGAATCTAAGTAGATATTAAGCAAAATCTGAACCAAAGGATAATGTCAACAAATAGCAGGAGAGTTTAACCCAGAAAACAGAACAATCTCAATGAAAGCTAGACCTTTTAGTATGACCAAATTTCAGAGCTTTAACTGAGAGTTGTAATAAAGTTTACTGACCTGGGCACAGATATCACTAAACTTGATTCCAAAATGTAGCTGAGTAAGTGATACGTTTTTGTTGTTAGGTGCCATTGAGTTGGTTCCAACTCATAGTGACCCTATGCACAACAGAACTAAACAAGGCCCAGTCCTGCACCATCCTCACAACTGTTGTTATGCTTGAGCCCATTGTTGCAACCGCTGTGTCAATCCATCTCATTGAGGGTCTTCCTATTCTTCACTGACCCTCTAATTTACCGAGCGTGATGTCCTTCTCCAGTATGTGAGACATAGTCTCACCATCCTTGCTTCTAAGGAGCATTCTGATTGTACTTCTTCTAAGACAGATTTGTTCTGACAAATTTATAATCTGAAACTCAACATTTTATTTGAGAACCTTCTACACACAGGAATAAAAATCATTTTCTACCAAAATTTCACTATTTCTTTCTTCTATCGTTTGAGAAATACCAGTTTTATATTTTTTAGCTATTTTGATTTAGAACATGAAGTTTTATATTGAATTAGTTTCTATTTAAAACTGTTCAATATATTCCTTACCAGAAAAAGGATTAGCTATAGACATCTCATGAATATATTATGTTGGAATTCATGCTACTTGTAATTCAAGTTTCAGGACCATAAAAAGAGGGAAACTCATTGTATATGTAGGGAAAATGGTTATTTTCCTCAAAATCCAAAAGATAGTTTGCGTTTGCCCACATTTAAAAAATAACTAATTTCAGGTACATCATATGCATACATCATATGTTTATGTTGGAGAAAACCAATTAGGATGAAATAGAAACATGAATTATTTACATTTATAGTTATTTTTAGTACTAGAATCTGAGAAGGATATAAAACTCTCTGCCTCAAGATATTGCTAGGAACTCTGCACACATATGTATTAGATAAAAATATTGAACTAGGTTACAAAATGGGCATAAAAACTAAGAATTGATAGTTGCGTGATTAAAAAAATGTTGGTACAGTGTTCCAGGGAAGAATGTACACATTTTCAAAATATGTATAAAGGGTGTTCACTTTTAGCATACATAATAGGTTAACAACAAAAAGAAAAATGCCACTTATACTAATTTAACATCGACTTGGTTATTGCCACTAATCCTACAGACTCCTAGCTATATGTAGAAATAAATGAGCAAATAAATAAAACATAATAAATATGCTCATGAATATTTAGATATTCAGGTTTCCACTTTATTTTACATTCCTTTATTCCCATTCTTTCAGTTTTTTTGTAAGAAATTGCATTCCTGAGTTAGAAATGCTTTTGATTTATGGCGATTATAACCACTGACACTTTAGTGGTTGTAACAAGCTGTGCCGAAGAATCCTAGAAGCAACACATACGGGGTGGAACAGTTTTGTTCTTATTATTATAGAAATGATGTAACAACTGTCATATTTTCCTGACACTTAATTCCCTAATAACCAGACTGGCTATTTCTAAACCAGTAGCTGTAAATGCAACCCTGCAAGCTTTGCTTACGTAACACCTCATTTGTTTCGTGAATGCCACATCAGCTTTGACAATAGCAGTTTTCACTAAGTCTCTGCAAACTCACTTGAGAAAAAGAAAATAGTTGTTCTGAATATTGGGTTACTTGGCACCATCAGAATTCAGGAGTTCACTAGTGATTTAATATTCAAAATTTTAAAGTCTCTGTTAAGTTAAAAAAATTTGTGTGGATTTCTAAAATATAGACATATTTCATGAACTTTTAAAATTACATAACACAAAAGAGATTCTATTAAGGCTACTCAGTATTGGACATGTTTAGTTCTGTTATTACGTAAGGTCGTCATAATTCAGAGCCGATTCAAAGGCACCTAACTACCACCACAACAAAATATATTCTAATGAAAAAAGAAGGCTGAAAGTATTATATCAATTTATAACTAAAAAAAAATCACTAAACAAAACTAATACACTCAAACTATAACCCATGTTTTGGAATATAAAATTGTTATATAGTTCTAAAAATTTGCTGACTTCCGGCATTATTTCTTATTAAATCATGAATTATGTAGTGTTGGGAGGCAATTCTCTATGACATTTCTACATGTCTTGTGATGAGACTATCATTTCAAGGATATTTTAATAGCACATCTCCTTGGAAGCTAGAGATACTGTCTTGCTTTGGTGAGAGGGCAGATTTGTTTATTGTCCCATATAACAAGGAGTCACTGGGTAGTGCAAATGGTTAACACGCACTGCTGCTAACTGAAAGTTTGGAGTTCCCCAACCAGAGGTGTCCCAGAAGGAAGACTGACAATCTTCTTTTAAAAAATCAGCCATTGAAACCCGTATGGACACGGTTCTACTTTGACACACATGGGGTTACCATATGTCAAAACTGACTTGTCAGCAACTGTTGTTACAGTATAATAACAAAAATATATCCCTCTGGGGCACAAGTTGGGACCCTGGTGGAACAGTGGTTAAGTATTTGGCTACTAACCAAAAGATCGGCAGTTCAAACCCACCACCTACTCCTTGGAAATACTATGGGGCAGGTCTACTCTGTCCTATAGAGTCGCTATGAGTTAGAATTGACTCAACGGCAAGGGTTTAGTTTTGGTTTGGGGTACAAGTTGAGCAGGTTTTCTGGAAGTCCCCTTCTAAGACTGGGAATTCCCTAAGCTCTATAGTCCTCAGCTGTGACAGAGACCCATTGTGTGCCTCTCCAAACTTTGTCACTCTTCATCGCTCCATGGGACCAGAGGGCAAGAAAAATTAATGAGAATGCAAAGCTCATGCTACACGTTGTGCCATAAGAAATAGTCTAAATCCGTTTGGATTCCTTGTCTTCTCTTTGAATAAATATATGGAAGTGTACCACATCAGCCTAGCTGCTGACCCCAGGCTTCTGTTTAGGAACTGCTTGACTGCTTTGGTATATCAAAATGTATTTTAATTTTGCAAACACGAGAGTCTTTTTTTTTTTTTAATGTCTTTTTCACTCATTGTGTTATTGCCAGAAAATATATTTTTTGAATTTGTTGAAATGTGTTTTATGGCCTAGCAATTTTTCTATTTTGACAAAAAATCTTGAGCAGTTGAAAATAACATGCATCCATACATTGCAGAAAGTACCATTTTATGTTCTTACATTTTATTGTTCTTGTAAACTGAATTTAGCTGAATTTTTTAATGTCTAAATGTTTTGTTGTTTAGCCCACAATTTATACCCTTTATATTTATTATAATTACGGATTCAATTAGAATCTTTTGTCATTTTATTTTGTGCTTTCTCTTCATCCTACTTCTCCATTTATGTAAATATATACTCTTTCTTGCTTTCCTTTTGATTGCATCGCTGTCTTTTTTCCTTCTCTATTTTATTTTTCTTAAAAAGTTTGGAAATTGTAAATGCTATCGCTTTTTTTTAGTGGTTACTCAGAAATTTTAAATGCATATTTAATTTTAAAAACTCTAAATTTAGTCAATGTCATTACTCTCCTTCCAAACAATAAAAGATATCTAGAAAATTTTAATTTTTATTACCTTCTCTACGCTAGCATACTTTTTAACCTTAATTTCATAAGACATTTTGAAATTATTTTAGAGAATGAGTTATTGCTTGTATTTGTATTAGTTATCTATTGCTGTGTAACACATTACCCCAAGACAACAAACTTCTACTGTCTCACCACGGGTCAGTAATCAGGAGTGGTTCAGCCAGTGCCTCTGCGTCAGCGTCTATCACACTGGTGCAATCAAGATATCAGCAAGAGTTGCAGTCATCTTACGCTCTGATTGGCGAAGCATTCACTTCCAAGTGTACTAACTTACTTGTTGTCAGGCCTAGAAAACCCACGTGATTTTGGCAAGCTTCAGTCCCTTGCTGAAAACACTAATTCCTTGCCTTGTGGACCTTTTTATAAGGCTACTCATAACATGGCAGATTGGCTCACTTGGACTGAGAACTCCAAGAAAGAGAGAGAGAGGGCATGTGCCAGAAGAAGCCACAGTCTCTCTGCAACCTAAGCTCGGATGTGATATCCCATAGCTTTTTCATATTCTATAGGTAGAAGTGAGTTACTTGGTTTAGCCCACATTCAAGGGGAAGAAATTACACAAGGATATGAACATCAGGATGCAGGGATCATTGGGGGCCATTTTAGAAACTACTATAATATTTACATGCACTCTTATAAATGTATTTGTTCACCATGCCTTCTTGCACGTACAGTCTCGTTTCTGAGGTTAATTTCCCTCTTCTTGAAATACATTCTTTAAAATTTCCTTTCAGGCAGGGTGTTTGGGAGTGAACTTAAAAAAATATGTATTTATTTTTCCCTCGTTCTTGAAAGACATTTTGGTAATTATGCAATTCTTGATTACCAGTTACTTTTTTGAAGATATTCCACTGGTTTTGTTGGATTACTTTTAAGTTTTCAGAAGCCAGTTGTCAAACTAAGCATCATTCTGTATAAGTTATCTGTATTTTCTGCCTGGCATCTTCAAAAATATTCTCTTTACCTTCAATGTTCTCACTTTAACTACATTAGTCAAAGTGGTCATTTATTTGTACTTATCTTGTTATGTATTTATTGGACTTCCCTAAGTCTCAGGATTATAATATTTAATCAACTGCAAAAAAGTTGCATATAATTTTCCAAAACTGTTTCTTTCTCTCCTTCTAGAATTCTCTTAAGATGCATGATAAAACATCTCACTCTACCATCTATATCTCCTTTCCACTTAATTTTCTATCATCTTGTCTCTCTGTGTTACATTGTAGACAAATCCTTCATATCTACTTTCTGATTCATTAATATTCTTTAGATTTAAAACAGTCTTCCTGGCCAATGCACCTCACATCCTCCCGCCAACCAGCTGTCAGTGGGGGCTTGCATGTTGCTATGATACAGTAGAACAGGTTTCTGTGAACCTTCCAGACTAAGATGGAGTAAGAAGAAAGGTCTGGTGATGTGCTTCTGAAAATCAGCCAGTGAAAACCTTATGGATCACAATGGTCTGATACTCAATCCATCATGGGAATGGTGCAGGACTGGGCAGTGTTCTGTTCCATTGTGTGTGGGGTCTTCAGAGGTGGTGTTGGGGAAAGGGCAAGTCCACAGCAGCTAACAACAACTGTATCTTTAACATATCTATATATATTTTTTTCACTCAATAATTTAAATTTTACTCTGTAAAGTTCTGTTTTATTATTTTCACATCAGTTTGATGAATTTTGGCAGTGTCCCTTTGCTTCTTCATACTTATAATTTTTTTATTTCTTTTAAAATTATTCACTGTAATTATATTATATTCTCAATCTAATAATTCCAATATACACCGTCGTTGTGCTCCTGATACCTATTTTCTGGATTCAGTTGACTTGCACATTATTTTCTTATTCAGTGAGTGATAATCCATTGTTAAATTATATTCTTTGACATATTTGCTTTCAGTCTGCTCTGAAGCCTGTGTTTAAATGCACTTCTGCATTGAGGACTTGCTTTTGCTTCTATCAAGCACTTTTGGGCACTTCCAATCCAGACTTACAGAAATTAAATATTGTCTAAGTTAGATGCCCTTCCCCTTCCTACGCAAGTACTATGAATTGGAATCCAAAATCAGTGTATATGCAAGCTAGTGGTAGGAAATTCAGAAGGTCAGGATGAGTGGGTAATCCCACAAGAACCAGTGCAAAATAAACGAGGCAACTCTCCTTATAAGATTTGGCATTTTCCAGTTCATCAACTTAGAGGATCATTTTTAGGTTGCCCAGATTTAAGCAAGGAGTTCCAAACTGGGTAGTCATCCTGCTCAGTATTCAGATATTGGCTCGTTTCTCCCTTCACTTAGATCCTTTAAACTCTAGGCTTTTGGCCACAAATGGCAGGTAGACAGATACTCACGGCAAACCTCACTTCAAGCGTTTGCTCACATTTTTGGTTCTGAACTTCCTATTATTTTCTTACTGTGCCTTCAGTTCAGCCACAGTTTAAAAAAAATGGTTTTAGTATTTATCATCCAATCTTTACAGGTATTCCCTAAGACCAGAGATTTCTCTTGCATGCTTATTCTAGCAATGAATACTAGTAGAAAAATACAAAATGAACAGATTTAGTCAACTCACTGATAGTTGGGGCTATATTTCTATGCAGCGTCAAAGTTATTACTTTGAGAAGTCTGATTTTGGCATCTTTACAAAAGACCTTAGTATCTCCCCCATTTCTCTTTCCTTATTTTGCATAATTTAGTGCCTATAATCTACTATTAGCATTCAAGTCTTTTCAGCTAAATATCTGTGACTCTTCAAATAGATATTCCTTTCACTGGGGCAATATTTTAAGTTTTTCTCATACATATATGCTTAAAAGAAAAGGTAGGATTTGAGAAGATTATGTGATGCAGATTCTGGACACAACTGTTGCTGTTAGATACCATCAGGTTGGTTCCTACTCACAGGGATCCTATGTACAACGGAATGAAGCACTGCCCCATCCTGCGCCATCCTCACAATCATTGCTGTGTTTGAGCCCATTGTTGCAGCTACTGGGTCAATCCATCTCATTAAGGATCTTCCTCTTTTTCGCTGACCTTTTAATTTACTAAGCATGATGTCCTTCTCCAGGGACTGGTCTCACCTGATAACAAATCCAAAGTACTTGAAATGGAGTCTTGCCATCCTCACTTCCAAGGAGCACTCTGAATGTACTTCTTCCAAGACAGACTCATTAGCGCCTCTGGCAGTCCATGATATATTCAATATTCTTTGTCAGCACCGTAATTCAAAGGCATGAATTCTTCTTTGGTCTTCCTTTTTATTGTCCAGCTTTCATATACATAAGAGGCAATTGAAAATATCATGGCTTGGTTCAGGCACACCTTAGTCCTCAAAGTGACATCTTTGCTTTCGAACACTTTAAAGAGGTCTTTTGCCGCAGATTTTCCCAATGCAATACGTTGTTTGATTTCTTGACTGCTGCTTTCATGGGCACTGAATGTGGTTCCAATAAAATGAAGTCCTTGACAACGCCAATCTTTCATTCTTTACTGAAATGGAAAAACTAATGACCAACTTCATATGGAAGGGGAATCAACCCCGAATAGCCAAACCAATATTGAAGAAAAAGAACAAAGCAGGAGGCCTCACACTACCTAATATCAAAACCTACTATAAAGCCAATGTAATCAAAACAACCTGGTATTTGTTCAACGATAGACACATAGACAAGTGGAACAGAATTGAGAACTCAGAACTAAACCCAAACATCTATGGACAGCTGATTTTCTCAAGAGGTCGAAGTCCATTCAGTGGGTACAGACATAGTCAGTTTAATAAATGGTGCTGGTAAAACTGGATATCCACCTGCAGGAAAACGAAGCAGGTCCCATACCTCACACCATAAACAAAAACTAACTCATAATGGATCAAAGACCAAAATGTGGTCTTTTTTTTACACTTAAAACCATGAAATTCCTGGGAGAAAATTATGAGACATAATCTTCTCTAAAAATAGGATAATAAACATTACAACAAAGGCGCTAATTGAAGAAGTCAAAATAGATAAATGGAACCTCATAAAAATAAAAAGCCAGTGCTCATAAAAATACTTTATAAAAACAGTAAATAGACAACTCACAGACTGGGAAAAAGCCTTCGGAAAAGACTTATCCAATAAATATCTAATTTATAAAATCTTAGAAAACTACAACATCTCAACACCAAAAAAGAAGAACAACCTGATCACAAAATGGGCAAAGGACATGAGCAAAACCTTCACCAAAGAGGACATCCAATCAGCCAACAAACATAAAAAGATGTTCATGATCATTAACCATTAAAAAAAAACCCTTGCCGTCGAGTTGCTTCCAACTCATAGCAACCCTATAGGACAGAGTACGACCGCCCAACAGGGGTTTCCAAGGAACAGCTGGTGGATTTGAACTGCTGACCTTTTGATTAGCAGCCAAGCTCTTAACCACTGCACCACCAGGGCTCCCATTAGTCATTAGAGAGATGCAAATCAAAACTGCAATGAGATACCATCTTACCCCGGCTAATATAGGACTGATAAAAAAAATACAGAAACAACAAATCAAATTTTGCTGATAATGTGGGCAGATTGGAACTCTTATCCATTGCTGGTAGGAGTGTAAAATGGTACAAACTCTATGGAAAACTGTACGGTGCTTTCTCAAAAAAGACTAGAAAAAGAACTACACTATGATTCAGCAATCCCACTTCTAGGTATATACCCTAATTGTTGTTGTTAGGTGCTGTCCAGTCAGTTCTGACTCATAGCGACCCTATGTACAACAGAATGAAATATCGTCACCCAATTTTGTGCTATCCTCACAAATGTTGCTATATTTGGGTTCATTGTTGCAGCCACTGTGTCAATCTATCTTGTAAAGGGTCTTCTTCTTTTTCACTGACCCTTTACTTTACCAAGCAGGATGTCCTTCTCCAGGGACTAGTCCCTCTTGATAACATGTCCAAAGTATGTGAGATGAAGTCACGCCATCCTTGCTTCCAAGGAGCATTCTGGCTGTACTTCCTCCGAAGAAAATTTGTTCATTATTCTGGCAGTACATGGAATATTCAATATTCCTCACCAATATCATAATTCCAATGCATCAATTTTTCTTCAGTTTTCCTTACTCATTGTCCAGCTTTTGCATACATATGAGGCAATTGAAAATACTATGGCTTGGGTCAGGTGTACCTTAGTCCTCAAAGTGGCATTTTTTGCTTTTGAACCCTTCAAAGAGGTCTTTTGCAACAGATTTGTTCAATGCAATACGTCATTTGATTTCTTCACTGCTGCTTCCATGGGCATTGATTGTGGATCCAAGTAAAAGGAAACCCTTGACAAACTTCAATCTTTTCTCCATTTATCATGATGTTGCTTATTGGTTCAGTTGTGAGGGTTTTTCTTTATGTTGAGATGTAATCCATACTGATGGCTGTAGTCTTTGATCTTCTTCAGTAAGTACTTCAAGTTTGCTTTGCTTTCAGGAAGCAAGATTGTGTTATCTGGATATGGCAGGTTGTTAATGAGTCTTCCTCCAGTCCTGATGCCATGTTCTTCTTCATATAGTTCATCTTTTCAGATTATTTGCTCAGCATACAGATTGAATAAATATGGTGAAAGGATACAACCCTGATGAATATCTTTCCTGATTTTAAACCACACAATATCTCCTTGTTCTGTTTGAATGATTGCCTCTTGGTCTGTGTACAGGTTCCTCATGGGCACAATTAATTGTTCTGGAATTCCCATTCCTTGCAATGTTATCCATAATTTGTTGGATCCACAAGTCAAATGCTTTTGCAAGGTCAGTAAAACACAGGTAAACATCTTCCTGGTATTCTCTGATTTCAGCCAAGATCCATCTGACATCAGCAGTGAAATCTTGCATTCCAAGTCCTCTTCTGAATCTAGCTTGAATTTCTGACAGTTCTGTGTTGATGTATTGTTGCAACTGTTTTTGAATTATCTTCGACAAAATTTTACCTGCATATAATACTAATGATATTGTTTGATAATTTCTGCATTGTTAGATCACCTTTCTTTGGGACGAACATGAATATGGATCTCTTCCTGTCAGTTGGCCAGGTAGCTGTCTTGCAAATTTCTTGGCATAAGCCAAGGAGAACTGCCAGCATTGCATCTGTTTGTTGAAACATCTGTATTGATATTCCATCAATTAATGGAGCCTTGTTTTTCACCATTGCCTTCAATGCCGCTTGGACATTTCCTTTAATACCATCAGTTCTTTATTATATGCTATCAATTCATTTTGGTACAGTCACTCTGTGTATTTGTTCCATCTTCTGTTCATGCTTCCTTTGTTGTTCAATATTTTGCCTATAGAATCCTTCAATAGTATAAATCCAAGTATGAATTTTTTTTTCAGTTCTTTCACCTTGAGAAATGCCGAGTGTGTTCTTCACTTTTGGTTTTCTGACTCCAGGTCTTTGCACATTTCGTTATAACTCTTCAGTGGACCAATAGTGGACCACAATAGTGGACACAATAGTCGACAAAATGAATGTTCTAGACTAACATAGTCTTGATCCACTTTTGTTCATTTATTAAATAAATATTGAGCAAACATAGAATATTAAAGGGAGTTCAAAATTCAAAACATGGTTGCTATGTACTGTGTTTACATGCGGTATGACTGTGTTTAACTGGGTTTAAAATGCTGAACAAGATATGCAGTGCCTGCTCTCACAGACTTTTGGACTAGTGATTATGAGATGCAAAGGTTTTCATATATTATATCATATATCACCATATATATATGTATATATCAAAAAACCAAAACCCTTTGCCATCAAGTCAATTCTGACTCATAGGGACCCTAGAGGACAGAGTAGAACTGCCCCATGGGTTTTCAAGGAGTGGCTGGTGGATACGAACTGCTGACCTTTTGAGCAGCTTAGCTCTATCTTAACCACTGCACCACCAGGGCTCCATATGCATATATATATAAAAATATCATACATCAAATAGTATGTTGATTTTTTTTTCTTATTTTCTTTTTCGTAGATTGAACCAGTTGTTTTAAGTACAGCTATCAATTTAATTTTTAGTGCTTTTCAGTTGTGTGTGTCTGTGTGTGTGCGCTTCCGATACTGTTAGAGTAAAATAAAAGCTAAAATGAAAGTATAGTCTCTATAAATGGTCGTATTTAAGATCTAATAACTAAGATGACTATCCATGTAAATGGCAGTTAACATAACATTGCTCCTCTATAATTCAGAATCTCATGAAGGAAAGTTGTGTTTGAAACTAAATAATTGCACCATGGCATAAAAGAAAAAACTGATTGACAGCTAGGAGACCTAGATTTTTCTTGTATGAGACTGCTGAGTATTCTGGAGAAAGTTATTTTTCTTCTCTGGCCTTAATGGTTTCTTGCGTAAAATGAGAAGGTGAACTAGTTGACCATTTATGTTTTTTCTAGCTGTAAAATTATATGATTCTAATTTAACTTTTTTTGAAGTCTCATCATAACACTGTGACATTCTTCCAAATTCTGACAATGAATAAGAAACATCCAGGAAAGCACCGTTTAAATTAAGTGTGGAAGCAGATTTCACACTAGCAAGTTTTGATAAAATTTTATCGAATGTGGTTTCGAGATCAACAACTAGATAACAAGAGCATCAAAATGAAGTCATGTTAAAATGCTCTCATCTTCTTGATTTAGTTTTAAAATCCAAGTAGAAAATTGTACTTTATTCTTTACTGATGTGTGTGTGTGTGTATGCCCACATAGGTGTGTGTGTACTTGTCCTGGTTCATTTATAGGCAGAACAATGCCTTGTTAATGTATTATCAGTGTTTAAAATAGTGTTTGATATATGGTGGCTACTTGGCATATATTTGATTGACTACTTTCATACCTCTTGTCCTGTCATCCACATGTAGAAATACATTCACTCTGTAGCCTCTCCTTGCTTGTCACCATTGTTTATGGTCTTTCTCACATCTAGGATATTATTTTGTGCTGTTTCTTCTGCATGGAATGGCTGCAACTCCTTTTTTCCTGCTACTTTTTTTTTTTAATTCACTCCTCAGTCTAGTTGAATTCCCCCACATCTTTTAAGATACAGCTTATATCTTGCTCTCCCTGAAGAGAAAGATTTTTCTCAACTCCTGTATGCTCCCAAGATACCTTTACATATTTCTAGAATTACAATTGTATCACTGTATGTTAGAGTTTTCGTTTGTTTTATTTTAGTGTGTCCTTCTCCCTACTAAATTGTGAGCCTCTGCAAGATAGAAGCAGATTTTTATTTATTTGAATTGGAAGACCTCTTTTTATAGCCATAAATTGCCATAACTAGCTAATAACTTTCCCAATTCTGAACTTCAATTTTCTAACTTATATAACGTTAATGTTGAAATTGCTAATAGTTGTGGTTTTTTCAAAGCTCAAAGACTTCACAAGAATATTCTTCAATCAAAGCTAGAAATAAGAAAAATGTGATACAAAATTTTTGAAAAACAAAATATCCAAACTCATAATATCATCAAGGAAATAAAACTATCATATGTAGTTGATTGTCAATGATCCTATTTAGAAACAGTACTCTGAATGGCTGAGATAATTTCTATTTCTGCAGAAATGGAAGTACTATTTACAAATGATTTTCTGAAAATTTTAGATGAGAAAGAGTATTTTGTAGGAGCAAAGAGAACTTGAAGAGAACAGTATTGAAAATAATTGGAATTGATCATTGGATATAAAGGAAGATATTTATTTATGACTAATTTTTCTAAATCTGTGCCTTTGAAGCCCTTACTTCCCAAGGTGTTTACTTTAAATTACCATCACATGCTAATAATGCCCATTCAGAATTATATTCTAAATAAGACTTATAATAAAAAGATTTTAAAAAGCCCTGTTTGGGGCTATCATTTGTCCAGAGATACTTAAAGATTTGGGAAAAAATCCATTCACATTCTCATGAAGCCTGCTCGGAGACGATTAAATACATTCTCTGGTAGTGATTGTTAGAGACTGAAAGTATTTATCAGCAGATTCTAACAAACCACAAAATGATAAAACAATCTTATAATTATATTCTGTCATCATAATTACTTTTAAAACTGCTTTTCTTGCTGGGTTAGTGATTTTAAAATCGATTTTATGGTAAGGTCTCTTTTAGAGTCTGTTTACTGCAAGCCCATGAGTTATTTGTACTTGATATGCCAATTTTTATTGAAGCTTTTGTATTTGTAAAGTTCTTTGAGGGTACTTAAATGTTTTCCTTTGGAATGTGTTCTCAAGGAGGAACCAGAGGGGAAATAAACAAGCACTGTATTTTACGCAAACAGCGCAGATCTTCCACGTTTGTTTGCCAACCATGCCTTCCCCATGCGAGGCATTTTCATAAGTGCACTACGCTAATTTTTAAAAATTTAGAGGAGGAGGGCATGGTTGGCAAACAAACATAGAAGGTGTGTGTTATTTGTGTAAAAATACAGTATATACATAAGTATAAAACAAGGTAAAAACTTACAAATGTCATGAAAGAAAAGTACCTACCTTTTGGGATCTTTGTACTTATCAATTTATATGAGCTCTTTGTGAATTAAACGCAAGTTTCTTTTGTCCTTTCCAGGCTCTACTTAACTTTTGTCTTTTTAAGACAATTTGTGGTACTTTAAATTTTTACGTAGTCAAGAGTTTGAATATGACTTTGTTGTTTGTTTCATTACTTTTATGCATGGAAAGTTTTTGACTATACAATTTATAGTAAGTATATATAGGAAATTATTTTTCAATCTCTTGCATATATATTCATAATGGATAAAATTCTTGTAAAATAATACTTCCAGCTATTTACATTTATATTCACTTTTTTTTAGTATTTATAATTACCCGTTGCTGTCAAGTCGATTTTGACTCATAGTGATCTTATAGAACAGAGTAGAGCTGCCCCCATAGGGTTTCTAAGGTGGTAAATCTTTACAGAAGCAGACTGCCACATTTTCCTTCTGCAGAGCAGCCTGTAAGTTTGAACTGCTGAACTTTTGGTTAGCAGCTGAGCACTTAACCACTGTGCTACCAGGGCTCTTCAGTATTTATAATTAGGAGTTCTTTTATGATAAAAGCAAATCATTATAAAAGACAACAAGATAAATCACATAAAAGTTAACAAGCTAAAAAAGAACATAACAGAAATTCTGTATTTTCATAGAAAGATTTCAGTTGATGTTTAAACATCCAAAACATACAAACTGAAACAAATAATTACATAACCCTCTAATTAAAAATAATTTTTTCACCTTGGGAAATAACAATGGAGTTGCTTTGTCGTCTGTTTAAATTTCATGAAATATTTCCTGAACTAAATGATGAGCTAATGCAAATGGACAACCACCTCAGGACTTCCTTTTCTGCCAGTAAGAAGGTCATTCACATGTAGATCCTCTTGCTGTCTTGTTCGTGGAATTGCATGAGTTCAAGGAATGTAAACAATTTTAATAGGGTTGTTTCTAATTCTAGAAATGAGCCTGATTTCCCAATTAAGGACGTCATTTTGCTGTTAAAGAAAAAAGAGCAGTTTTCACTAATCAACCAATTTTCTTGGTTATCTAACATTCCAAGCTGCCCCGTCACTCATCGCTACCCTCTCCTTTACTACTATCTTTTAAATTTCTTCTAAAACAGATTGTCACTCCTATTTGATTATATGATTAAACAGGTACCATTTTAACTTCTTCGAGGAAGTTTTTAAAAAGCACAAAAGATTATTCCGATCTCCAGCGGCCTGATACAGTTGCTGAAAAGAAAAAGAATAAACTAGATGAGTACTTAACTGTAATTCTAATATTTAGGAACATAACTGTCTCTACAAATTATGTTAGTTTTTTTTAAAATAAGGGTGGTTAACACAGGTTAAATAATTATTAAGGATATTATAATTATGTAATTTTAAAGAACAGATTAAAATTTATGTTAAAAAACAATAAATCCACTACTAAGGATAAAAATAAATGATAGAGTAGCGCCTTAATATTTTAAAACATGCAAATTTTGCCATGTAGTCACTGAACTGATAAAGTGTTATCTGTATAGAATTCAAATTTATCTCATTTTGTGTTTCTCTTTTATTCTTGATGTTATAATTATCTTCCCATTAACCCAAAACCAAACTAAACCCATTGCCAGCGAGTCAATTCCAACTCATAACGACCCTATAGGACAGAGCAGAATGGCCCCATAGGGTTTCTAAGGCTGTAATCTTTACAGAAGCAGACTACCACATCTTACTCCTACAAAGCAGTGTTGGGGTCAAACCGCCAACCTTTGGGGTAGCAGCCAAGTGCTTTAACCACTGCACCACCGGGATTCCTTGTCTTCCCATTTAAAAAAAAAAAACAAAAAAAAAACCTGTTGCCATCAAGCTGATTCCAACTCATAGCAACACTATCTTCATTAATTAAATATTAGATTTCAATGATTATTAACATCGTCACAGGTAACCAGCTTTGGAGAGCTTGGCTGCCTGAATAGTAAAAGTAAAAATGAAACTCAGGATTTCTGGGTTGAATTACTTGAGAGCAATGCTTGGTTTTCTTGGGTTTTAAATTGTTACCCAGCACAGGGCCCAAACCCCAAAGTAGGAACTCGATGCGTGTTTGCTGAATTATCCTTATGTGCACAAATGTACAGTGTTTATTTCTGAAATATCTGTGGAACTCAAAAGGCCATATTTGAAAATTATACCATAATACTTTCCTAAAATTATCTCTCTTTAAATTCCTTTAATCATACATGTGGATGTACTAAATTTCCTTTAGTTCTCATCCACCAGCTCTCACATCTTTTACTATTTTGTAACTATAGTTCAACAACATATTTTCTGACAGTCTACTTCCCCTTTTAGTCAAATTTATTGCTATATACTAATATTACAGATATATTATTCCTCCTTACATTATCACTACCAGTAAACTATTTTTGAAGAAAACTTTAGATGAATAAAAATACATTGTCTACTAGCATAAGGGCACTTTAAAATAAACTGAACCTTCATTTAAACTGTTATGTACTTGACTGGTAACTGAAAGTTTGGCGGTTGGAACTCATCAGCTGCTCTTTGAGAGAAAGATGTGGCAGTCTGCTTCCGTAATGATTACAGCCTTGGAATCTCTATAGGGCAGTTCTACTCTGTCATATAGGGTTGCTATGAGTTGGAATACTACTCGACTGCAATAGGTTTTCATTCAGACTTATTTTGTTGGATTTATTTTGTAGCTGTCTTGGAGCCTAACAACCTCAGTAATGTCTATGACTATTCCAAACTCAATGAATAGAAATTTTCTATCAGCAAAAATTGAGAAGCATAATTTACTTCATTTTATAAGTTAAACTAGTAGTATATTTCCAAGATGATGAAAATTCTTACCTCGATGAAACAGATATTAATGTACAGGAATGATTAAGGCAAAGAGGGAAAACAGAATAGAATTGGCATCTATTTATAAAATTAGGCAAAAAAAATCATGCGTAAAGAAAAAAATAGGTATGCTGTTTCAATTGTTCCTTTTGTCATTTTTACTTCTTTTTTTTTTTTTGGCTCGGCAAATGGGAGAAAAAGACACTTTGCTCCATCTGCGCAAACAGAATATCTTACTTAAAAAAGATGGAATATTTCTATAGAATAATTGCCAGTTAATTCCAAGTACTTCAGGAACTCAAAGAAAATAGTCAGATTTTGTTAAACACCTAGAGTTATCTTTTTTATAGAGGGAAGGGGGCTAGATATTTTTATTTTCAGTATTTTTACTGTAGGGTCCAGCTTTTGAAACAATAAGAGGATGAAAAATCTTTTTTTCGTTTTGAATTCCAAATAAAATGTAAATCATTTCCCTTGTCTAATTTTTTTTTTTTTAAGAAATAGCAAGAGTATCCCTATAAATCAATGAAAGTCACATTGAAAATACGTATCTTACCACTATCATCATTTAATGTTATGCTGGAGGTCCAGCAAATGCAATTGCACAAAATAAATAATCAAGAATCCTCAAATTTTCAGAAAGGAAAAGTAAAATTACCATTATTTGAAAAATGATATGCCACACTCAGGTAAATTCCATTGAAAACAGTTGCCAACAATAGAATAATGTAGTAAAGTGCTTGCATGCAAAATTCGTGCTTAAATCAAAGCCAGCTTATGCCAAAATCTGCAGACTTCACCTATGCAAACAAAATGAATCAGAAGACATAAAGGAAAAAAAAGTTTAAAATGATAAACTATGAAAAAATAAATTTTAAATAAATGATGATATTTATGTGTATGAAAATGTGTTACAGTCGAGTAGATTATGACTCATAGCGACCCTATAGGACAGAGTAGAACTGCCCCATAGGGTTTCTAAGGAGTGGCTGGTGGATTCGAACTGCTAACCTTTTGGTTGGCAGCGGTAGCTGTTAACCACTACATCAGTGCTCCAATATGTGTGTGTATACTTACCATTGATATAATGCCGATATACTTAAGCTTTCTAAAAATAATTAGGGGAAAATTAAGCTGATTCAAATTTCTATATTACAAAAATTCTAAAAAATAAAACAGTGAAATGGAATGGCCCTACCAGATATTCAAAGTTAAACTAAAGTTACAAACGAAATATTTTAGTAGTGGCATGTGAGCAGACACAAACATCAATGGTACCTAAATTGCATAGAAGTAGATAGAAAGCATAGGGGAATTTAGTATTGGAGTTGCACCATAGTAATGATGAAAATATTGTTATTTTCTAGATGGCTACTCAGTTGCCATGACTCCATTGAAGTTCCAAATGAGTCAAATGTTTAAATATAAGAAATGAAATAAAATCATTACCAAAATAAAGTTTTTTATAATTTCAGAGTAGAGGAAGCTAAATTAGAACAAAACTAAGAAACTATCAGAAAATGTATACATCCGACTACATTAAAAATGCGGCATGGAAAAATAGAATAATGTCAAGTCAGAGAAAAAAGGGAAACAATGCAATACTTAACACATTAAAAAGAATAATTTCATCATTAAAAGGAAATCCTATAAATCAATTTAGATAAAGATGACAAAAAGCAAGTAAAAATATGGGTTTACAGAGAAAGAAAATAAAAACGATTCTTCAATATGCAGACTGATGCTCCATCTCATTCATAGGAAGAGAAATTCAAAATAAAATTTCATGAAGATGTCCTGCTTTGCCTCTCAGGTTGGCAAAAACCAGGATGCTGAATAATATACCGTGTCAATAGTAGCAAGTGAAAGCTGGCACTCTAAACAGTATAGTAGAATTAAAAATGTGTGCAATATCTTTGGAAAGCTATCTAGCAAGAAGTAACAAAAATAACAATTCACTTTCCATTTAGCTCAAGTAAATCTTGTCTAGGAATTTATCCTATTGACATATGTGGAGTTTCCTACATGCATTCTTTGCTCAATATTGAAGAAACAACTCAGGGACAAAATATACTGTTGTGCAGCTTATACACGGCAAAAACATACATGACCAAAGAGAAAATGGGGCTAATATCCAGATGGTGCTATATCCACCTAGAGGAAGGAATCCCTTTTTCTAAATCACTCATAACCCCTTCATAGGCCAGGGAAAGTTCCGGACTCACCAGCTATTTTCTGAAGAAGTGAGTACTTACTCAAAGCACAGTTAAAATTTTAAATGTCTTTATATTTTATTTTTGCAAATATACTGTTGAGCACCTATTTTTAAACTACTTTTAAATACAAGGATATAATAGTTTATAAAAATAGTAACATTTGTTTAGAAGGTTTAAATATTCATTGATGTCTACTATAATTATTTCAATTTATAACTAAGCACTTATATGTATATTAAATCATTCAATCATGCTGTAATTGTTTAAAGTTCATTTTTATTATGTGGACAAATTACTTTTGGTTTTATTTAAATTCTATGCCAATATTGACGTCAGTGTGGTGCTAACATAGAGTTGTCATACTTTATAGTAATTAACAATTTGCTTAACTTAACGTATGTATTTTAATATATCAAAAAATGAATGATTAAGGTTATATTATCAATTTTCACTATGATGTACAATATATATTTAAGTTCTCAGAATTATAATGTTATATCATTATATGCTTGTGACTTTGCTCCAGAAGCCTACACTGAAAGCCTGCAAAAGATGGTGAATTAATTTAGTTAATAAAAACATTTCTCAATAGATTGTTATAAATCTTAAAGCAACCAAAACAATATAGTCACTACCAGTAATTGCTCCACAAGCTATTCATCTATCCATTTGACTAGAGACTCCTATTATGGGGTTCTATGCACTATGAAACAATATATTTCAAAAGGCAAAAGAAGTTAATACCAAAAAAAAAAAAAATTCCCAAGGTGTGTTTCTTAGTCATCTAGTGCTGCTATAACAGAAATATCACAAGTGGATGCTTTTAATACAGACAAATTTATTTTCTAATGGTCTAGTAGGCTAAAAGTCCAAATTCAGGGTGTCAGCTCCAGGGGAAGACTTCCTCTCTCTAACGGCTCCGGAAGAAGGTCCTTGTCATCAATCTTCCCTGGATTAGGAGCTTCTCTGCACAGAAACCTCAGGTCCAAAGGATGCGCTCTGCTCCCAACGTTGCTTTTTTGGTGGTATGAGGTCCCCATGTCTGTCTGCTCGCTTCTTTCTTTTATATTTCAAAAGAGATTGGCTCAAGACGCAATCCAATCTTGTAGATTGAGCCCTGCCTCATTAACATAACTGCCGCTAATCCCATTTCATCAACATCATAGAGATCGGATTTACAGCACGCAGGAAAATCATGGCCTAGCCAAATTCATACATGCATTTTTGAAGAACACAATTCAACCCATGACATTGTGTCACCTAGAGTATATAATTTAACATTTCCATGAGATATACGCAAAAACCTCAGACGTAGCTATAAAAAATTGCAGGAAAAAATATGAAACCATCATGATATTCTCTCTGAATTATTCTGAAGTTACAGAGTATATTCAAGAGTCTGCTTATAATATTGAACTTAATCCTATTTATGGGAAAGTGAAATTATATCCAAATGAAAATCAAATTCTTCTGGATGATATCCAAATTTTAAATGCTTTTTTTCCTCCTAAATCAATATTATCATGAGATTTTTGTGTGTGTTTTTTTTTTTTTTGCAGAAGATTGACTTTGTAATTAAAATTTTGGTCTCGTTTCTTCACAAAATTGATATTTGTTTAATTGAATGCCTAAATATGCTAATGTTTATTTTCAGAACATGTACAAAAGTTCAAGTTATTTGTGTGAAAATTATTTAAACATTTTGAAATATTTCTACACCAATATTTCTTGTATTAGATTAATAAGATGAATCCTATCCTAAAACTCATCTCCAATATTTTGTTTTAAAATAATACAAGAATGTTTGTTCTTCATTGTCTGACTGTATATTACTTGAACTTTTTTTTTTTATCATGCATAGATATTGAGATAGGTGCTTGATATGTTTCAAACTTTCAATTTCTCTTCTCATGCATTAGATAAATTTTTCTGTAGAAATATTTCATGGCATATGAGGAAGCAATGCACTATGACTAGAGAATAGATTTAAGACTTAAGCCCTAATATTGTTGTTGTTAGGTGCTGTTGAGTCTGTTCCAGCTCATAACTACCCTAGGTACAATACCCTGTGTACAACAGAACAAAACACTGCTGCATCCTGAGACAAAATCATTGCTGTTTGTCTTTGTTGCAGCCACTGTGCCAATCCATCTTGTTAATGATCTTCCTCTTTGTCACTGACCCTCTACCTTACCAAGTATGATGGCCTTCTCCAGGGACTGGTCCCTCCGGATAAGTACATGCGACAAAGTCTCATCATCCTCTTTTCCAAACAGCACTCTGGCTGTATTTCTTCTAAGATGGATTTGTTGGTTCTTCTGGTAGTCCATGGTATAGTCAATATTCTTCACCAACACCATAATTCAAAGGCATTAATTCTTCTTCGTCTTCCTTATTCATTGACCAGCTTTCTCATGCATACGAGGAGACTGAAAGTACCATGCCTTGAGTCAGGCGCACCTTACTCCTCAAAGTGACACTGACATCTTTTAATCAAACCTTAATAAAGAGGGATAAATGACATAGTGTTTTTAAAATATGTAATTAGAAATCTGAAGGAAAACCAATTCGATTAGAAATTATATACTCAATCTTATACCTTAATTATTATCTGCTTTATTTTTATATTTGCTATATTAAGAGGAATCCCAGTACTTAGCAAAACGTTTAATTTAAAAAAGAAAGAAAGAAAAAGAAAGGAACAAAACTAAGAAGGAATAATGACATAAATAGTTTAAATTCATTTATTAAGTTGGAGTCACTTGGGTTATTCTGAAGTAATACATTATTTTCAAGGAAAATTCTAAACATTTCATATATCTACCAATAATTATGACTAATGAATGGCTTCCCAGGCTCTCCAGCACATCTGAAACCTATTTGGTTCCTATGCTGCTGATTATAATTCCAACTTTGAAATTAATACCTACATAAAAGGAGGACGATATCGTCCTTTTACTGCTTACTTTGATCCAGATATAAGGATGATACTTTTGTTAACTTAAAAAGTCATGCAAAATACTCAATATGTTTTACAAAAGAAAAATAAATCCATGAGTATTTTAAAATTAGGTTTAAAAGAGTTTAGAATATAAAGTCATACTCTCAGGGATAGGAACCCAACTCGAATAGTTAAGAATTATGGTAGCTAAAAAAGTTGTTAAACTTCTCTAATTCTTGGTTATTTGTGTGTGTGTGTAATGAGAATACTTACAGTCAATGACTGATAGGTTTTTTTTGAGGGCTAAACGAGATAACCTGTATAAAATACTTAGCACAAAGTCTAGTTTAGAGTAAGAACTCAGTAAATGTTATTGATAGGCCAATAAAAATATTATAAATATTTTGTGAAATGGTAATTGTTCTAAATTCATACATGCAGTTAAAATATTTCAATTTTAATTTACAGATTTTTAAATTATAAATTAATATAGTTGGTAAATAAGAGGTATGTCTATAGAACTCTTTAATAGAATAAACATTACTGATAATAACAGAGTCTGAAGTAAACACATCAGAGAAATAATTGTTTCAAGTTTCAGAATATCAGAACCCTACAATTATTATTTTCAATTGCTAACCAAACCATTGGCAGTTTGAATCCACTGGCTGCTCTTTGGAAACCCTATGGGGCAGTTCTACTCGGGCCTATAGGATCGCTATGAGTAAGAATCCACTCAAAGCAATGGATTTTAATAAATTTGTAAACCATTATGAGATAGATATAATTGGAAAAGTTTAATTAAAAGAATATAGCATTATGTTTTTATACAAATGGATTTTTAAACATTAACATAACAAAAAAGCACTGAATTAACTACATTTCACATCATTCCAAATTCTGTGATTCATAAGTACTACTCATGAAAGAAAGATTACGGACACAAAATATCATCTTTCTCAATTCTAGTTTGGGGTAATATTTGAAAGCTTAATCTGAGCAAAGAGACTGTTAGAGAATGGCCATGAACTCAACAAGATTATTGAAAAGATTTTGAGCTAATCAAAATGTATTTATCCTTCGTATAATAAAAGGTGTACTTTTGTCCAGTACCAGTTTCACTTACAAAGGTCAAGTGCAATAGTTTTCCCAGAAAGAATTAGGTTTCTGAATGGCTATGGGCAGTTCTACTCTGTCCTACAGGGTGGTTATGAATTGGAATCAACTCAGTGGCAGTGAGTATGGATTAAAAGGCCTAAACTGATCAATGCTTTGGCCCCTTCAATTAATTTAGTCATAGTTACTGCTCCTGTGCTTTCATGATTCAAAGTACTAAGTTCCTGAAATCATTCAGCTGTTTTTAATTAGGATAGATGTATCCTGCTCCCAATAAGCTAACTTATACAGGTAAACTGGCTTGGCTTTGAATATTTATTATTTTATTAAATAGGTTTTTTATTGATAAAACAAAATAAGCATGTGGTAAAAACACAAAGAGTGTATACTAAGGAAAGTAAGTCATTCTCCCTCTCCAGATTTCTAACAACTATTCCCAGAGGTAACCATTTTAGCATCTTTGTATCTTTCTGAAAAATGGTATTTATATAAACCTATAAATATCTTTCTTTCATATAAATGAAATGATGAGATTTTTAATACAGTCCCCTGCGTGTATGAGATATTCAATAAACTATGGTTCAATTGATTTTTCAAATCTTGCCAAATTGTCATAAGACATGCCTATACATTGGGTATATAAACCTAACTCCTCACTTATTGCCTCTCTCGTTGTCTGACATTTATGACAACAGTAAAAAAAATCTACTATCTGACTATTGTGCAAATTAAGGAAGCAGCAGGCATGTTGACAATGGCTACGGAGTGTCCCCTTCCACGATGATGATCTCCCAGAAGCCTTTGGGAAGCTGGGCCTTGCTGCCCCAAGCATTCTGCTCCCTCCTACTAGTGGGCCCTCCCCCACCCCCATCCAGGTGCTGTGCAAGTTGGCCTCCTCCATGGCCATGGCCTCCAGGTGGACGCACAGGCAGCACAGAGCCAGCAGGTGCCTGTTCTGGGTTCCCAGCTCCTAATTAAGCCATAGTCCCTCCAGTCACACAGCCCAGCTTTATCTCCTCCAAGCCTCCTTCTCTGCAGAGGAATAATCTATAACTGAACTCGACACAGTGATGAACACATCAGTAAATCCTGGCTGTTATTATTTCTATTGACATCTTTTCCAAATAACAAAAAACTAAAACCGGACAAATGGATAGTCTGAAAACAGGAAACAAAACAAAACAAAGCAGAACTCCATTTTCGCATTACAACCTGATCTTTGGAACCTAACCATGTCCATAGGTGAGGAGTAGGTGAACTTATTAACTTACTCTTTTGAGATAACGTGAGTGGCCTGTCATTTGAGCATACATAAATATCCTTTTTCAAAGCAGAGAAAATAATGCCAAGTTATGTCACCATCTTGATTTTATTTCACGGGTTTCTCCTGCAGTGTCTTTTTTGGGACATTTTTCTTAAAGCAATCTGTTATGTGTGCTCCTGCCCTTGCAGCAATCCACTGATGGCACATCATAATGCAAACACTATCCATTGCGAAGCAGAGATTAAATGGAGGAATGTGTAATTGGTTTTCCAGCAGACCAAGATCATTAATGGGAAACACCCTTGAATAAGCATTGCTGGAAGTGTTCCTTGCCACTGGATATTGATCAAAGGCAAGATGATCACTGGAAACGGTAGAATGAGTAGTGTGTAGGAAAGTGGAAAATAGCTAAAGTTGGTTAAGCATGCTAAGAGATTAATTTTATAAATTAAAAAAAAAAACGTGATTTACTCTCAGCCATAGAATTGACGGACATCATTGTATCCTTTGATTAAACAAGAAAGAGAAAAAAAAATTTTTATTACCTAGATATATTACTTTTCGTTATAAAATAAACATATTGCTAAAATCTACACAAACAATGCTTCTTTTAATTTTACCCACTAGACTATTCCTCATGAGAATAAAAGCAATGGACGAGTAATTTTTATGAAATTCAAATGTTTTAATGAAAAATAATTTCAAAAGTATTATATTTGGAGTTTATAATTTGACAATCATGAACTAATTGAGAATTATTTTCAAAGTAGATTCATGTCTTATAAATATATTAATTGAGATTTAATGGAAACTAGAGCTATACATGGAGCCCAGGTGGCATAGTGGTTAAGAGCTTAGCTGCTAACTAAAAGATCGGCAGTACAAATCCACCAGCTGCTCCTTGAAAACCTTATAGGGTAGTTCTACTCTGTCCTATAGGGTCACTGTGAAAGAATTGACTTCATAGCAACAGGTTTGGTTTGGTTTAGAGCTATATGTAAAAGAAGATATAAGGTTTCAAAATATTTTTATAATGTTTTACAAAGAATAAAGTACACAACTCATCTGTCAGTTAGTCCTACTGTGTGGTTTGCATGTTACTGTGATGATGAAAGCTATGCCATCAATATTTCAGACATGAGCAGAACCACCCATGGTGGAGAGGTTTCAGTGGAGTTTCCAGACGAAGACAGACCAGGAAAAAGGACCTGGCGATCTACTTCTAAAAAAATTAGCCAGTGAAAATCTTATGAAAAGCAGCATAACACTGTCTGAGATAGTGCAGAAAGATGAGCCCCTCAGGTTGGAAGGCACTCAAAATACGACTGGGGAAGAGCTTCCTCCTCAAAGTAGACTTAATGACATGGATGGAGTAAAGCTTTCAGGATCTTCATTTGCTGATGTAGTAGAACTCAAAATAAGAAGAAACAGCTGCAAACACCCATTAATGATCAGAATGTGGAATGTACAAATTATGCATTTAGGAGAAGTAGAAGTTGTCAAAGATGAAATGAAATGCATAAAGATAAATATTCAAGACATTAGTGAGCTGAAATGGTTTGGTACTGGCCATTTAGAATTGGACAAGCATATGGTCTACTATGCTGGGAAAGACAAAACAAAGAGCAATAACTTCAAAAAGAACACTTTAAGATCTGTCCTGAAGTATACTCTGTCAGTGATAGGATAATATCTATATGTCTGCAAGGAAGACCAGTTAATATGACTATTATTCAAATTCATACACCAACCACTAATGCCAAAGATGAAAAAATTGAAGATTTTTACGAACTTCTACAGTCAGAAATTGATCAAACATGCATTCAAGATGCATTGATAATCACTAGCAATTGGAACGCTCAAATTGGAAACAAAAAAAGGATCACTATTTGGAAAATATAACCTTGATGATAGGATACTGGAGATCTCATAACAGAATTTTGAAAGACTAGCCACTTATTCATTGCAAATACCTTTTTTTTCAACAACATAAACAGTGATTCTGCACATGGACATTTCCAGATGGAATACACAGGATTCAAATTGACTACATCTGTGGAAAGACATGTTGGAGAAACTCAATGTCATCAGTCAGAACAAAAGTAGGGGCTGAGTGCAGAACAGACCATCAATTGCTCATATGTAAGTTCAAGATAAAACTGAATAAAATTAAAACAAGTCTACAAGAGACAAAGTAAACCTTGAGTATATGCCACCTGAATTTAGAGGCCATCTTAAGAATAAATTTGACACATTTAATACTAATGACTGAAGACCGAGGAGTTGTGGAATAACATCAAGGACAGCATACATGAAGAAAGCAAAAGGTCAATAAAAAGACAGCAAATAAAGAAAAGGCCAAAATGGATATCAGAAGAGACACTGAAACTTGCTCTTGAACATACAGTAGCTAAAGCAAAAGGAAGAAATGGTGAAGTAAAAGAGCTGAACAGAAGATTTCAAAGGACAGCTCGAGAAGACAAAGTAAAGTATCATAATGAATTGTGCAAAGAACTGAAGTTGGGAAACCAAAAGGGAAAAATAAGCTTGGTATTTCTCAAGCTGATAGAACTGAAGAAAAACTTCAAGACTCAAGTTGCAAATATTGAAGGATTCTATAGGTAAAATATTGAATGACCCTGGACGCATCAAAAGAAGATGGAAGGAATACACAGAGTCACTATAGCAAAAAGAATTGGTTGATGTTCAAACATTTCAGGAGGTAGCATATTATCAAGAACAGGTGTTACTGAAGGAGGAAGCCAAAGGTGCACTGAAAGCAATGGTGAACAGCAAGGCTCCAGGAATTGTTGGAATACCAATTAAGATGTTCAAACAAACAGATGCAACACTGAAAGTGCTCATTCGTCTAAGCCAAGATTTGGAAGACAGTTACTTGGCCAATGGACTGGAAGAAATCCATACTTGTGCCCATTCCAAAGAAAGGTGCTCCAACAGAATGTGGAAATTATCAAACAGTATCATTGATACCACACATAAGTAAAATTTTGTTGACGATAATTCAAAAACGGTTGCAACAGTTCATCTACAGGGAACTGCCAGAAATTCAGGTGGGATTCAGAACAGGACGTGGAAGGAAGAATATCATTCCTGATGTCAGTTGGATGTTGGCTGAAAGCAGAGAATACCAGAAAGATGTTTACCTATGTTTGATTGACTATGCAAAGGCATTTGACTGTGTGGATCATAACAAATTATGGGTAACACTGCAAAGAATGGGAATTCCAGAACACTTAATTGTGCTCATGAAGAACTGTACATAGACCAAGAGGCAGCCTTTCAAACAGAACAAGGGCATACTATATGGTTTAAAATCAGGAAAGTTGTGTGTCAGGGTTGTATCTTTTCACTATACTTATTCAATCTGTATACTTCTCAAAGAATCTGAGAAACTTGTCTATATGAAGAAGAACTTGGCATCCAGATTGGAGGAAGATCATTCACAACTTGTGTTATGCCGATGACACAACCTTACTTGCTGAAAGTGAAGAGGACTTGAAGCACTTACTGATGAAGATCAAAGACTACACCGTCAGTATGGATTACACCTCAGCTTAAAGAAAACAAAAATCCTCACAACTGGACCAATAAGCAACACTATGAAAAACTGAGAAAAGATTGAAGTTGTCAAAGATTTTATTTTGCTTGAATCCACAATCAACGCCCATGGAAGCAGCAGTCAAAAAATCAAACCGCGTATTGCACTGGGTAAATCTGCTGCAAAAGAACTCTTTAAAAGTGTTAAAAAGCAAACATGTTACTTTGAGGGCTAAGGTGCACCTGACTCAAACCATAATATTTTCAATCACCACATATGCATGCGAAAGCTGGACAATGAATAAGGAAGACAAAGGAAGAATTGATGTATTTGAATTACAGTCTTGGCAAAGAATACTGAACATACCATGGACTGCCAGAGGAACGAACAAATCTGTCTTGGAAGATGTACAGCCAGAATGCTCCTTAGAAGTAAGAATGGCGAGACTTCGTCTCTTGTATTTTGAACAGGTTATTAGGAGGGACAAGTCCCTGGAGAAGGACATCATTCTTGATAACGTAGAGGGTCAGCAAAAAAGAGGAAGACCCTCAATGACACAGATTGACACAATGGCTGCAACAATGGCCTTAAACATAGCAACGATTGTGAGGATGGCGTAGGACAAGGCAGTGTTTTGTTCTGTTGTGCATAGGGTCACTGTGAGTTGGAATTGATTCGATGGCACCTGTCATGGATTGAATTATGTCCCCCAAAACATGTGTGTATCAGTTTGGCTGGGTCATGATTCCTGGTACTGTGTGATTTTCCTATATGTTGTAAATCCTGCATCTATGATGTTAATGAGGGAGGATGGGTGGCAGGTGTGTTAGTAAGGCAGGACTGGATCTACAAGACTGGATTGTGTCCTCAGACAGTCTCTTGAGATATAAAAGACAGAAGTGAGCAGTGAGAAAGGGGACCTCATACCATCAAGAAAGCAGTGCTTGGAGCAGAGCGCGTCCTTTGGACTAGGGTCCCTGTGCCGAGAAGCTCCTAGTCCGGGGAAACACTGATGAGAAGAAGGCCGAAAGAGAGAAAAAGGCTTCCCCTGGAGCTGACACCCTGAATTTGGACTTTAAGCCTACTTTGATTGTGAGGAAATAAACTTCTCTTCGTTAAAACCATCCACTTGTGGTATTTCTGTTCTGGCAGCACTAGATGGCTAAGACAGCACCAAACAACAACAAAGTACAGTTGCTCTAATGAGAACGATATAAGTGCAGAGGATGTTAGATGACATTCACATTTTGCACTTTAGAGTAAAGAAAATTAGGAAGCAGAAAGACTGAGAGAAAATCCTTGGAAAACAAAATGTTGCATTACAGTGACCCTAAAAATATACATTTCTAAAAAGGTAAACCATTTATTCACCATAATTAAAAAAAAATGATTTCATTATGCTGTAACATTGTCTATTTAGCATGGAATTAAAGAAGGTTCTTTTCCAAGATAATGATAATTCTATACTATAAATCTATAATACTTTGCTATTTCCAGATATTTTTGACGTACATTTTCTTATTTCATCTTCATAAAACCTGGTACCTTAACATCTCCATGGCATATGATTGAAAAAATGCTGTGATCTACATTCTAGAAATAACTTCAGTTTTCTAAACTTTCAAAATAAATAATGTAACATTTTACTTACTCTTTAATCAACAGAGAATACTCTGTACTTATCTACAAGCTGAATTAAGTTTGCAAAACAACGTCTCAAAGGAAAATTTAGTTTATATGACACAGAGATATTAAATATGTTTGCAAAGTCTTTGACCTCCAAGAGCGCAGTTTTGTACCCTT
Source organism: Trichechus manatus latirostris (assembly GCF_000243295.1). Taxonomy (NCBI): domain Eukaryota; kingdom Metazoa; phylum Chordata; class Mammalia; order Sirenia; family Trichechidae; genus Trichechus; species Trichechus manatus. The sequence goes on from NW_004444203.1 coordinate 2,204,704, forward strand.
TGCTTGGAATAAGAACTGGCCTTACTGACTCAATACAAATGAATAGATACAATTAATAATAGAACTTGTAGAAATCATAAGGCTCTTGCCTCACAGCAGACACACCATGGACCCAAGAGACTAATGTGCTTTGCTTTTGATTAAAGGAATAGATTATAAATTGATTCATAAGTGTGATGGTTAAGGTTGTGTGTCAACTTGACTGGGCCACGATTCTCAGTGGTTTGTCAATTATGATGTAGTTTGCGAGTTACATAATGATGGAATCACCTCCATGATGAGGCCTGATATAATGTGATCACCTGCATGATGGGATCTGCTGTGAGTAGCTGTGGGGATATGTGCCATTAAAATATGGATGTATAAAGGCCTCTATGCTGCACAACATGTTGAGACTTGTCCCCAACATGTTGAGACTTGTCACAACTTGTTTTTCCAAACCCGTTACTGATTGGCTTGTTTACCTGAATTCCTCCTCGCTTGCCTGAAACTTATTGTTATTCACCCAAAGCCCATTGTTCTGTTATTT
>NW_004444203.1:2205332-2207017 GCF_000243295.1 Trichechus manatus latirostris
TGGCTTGTTTACCTGAATTCCTCCTCGCTTGCCTGAAACTTATTGTTATTCACCCAAAGCCCATTGTTCTGTTATTTGCTTCACTGTTTGCTGTACTGACTATAAAATAAACTCCTGGGACTGAAGCCGAGGTTCGACTCCTCAGAGTGACCCTCCTGGTCCCACTTCTCTGTAAGAGTTGTGGCATTGGTTATTGTCTCTGCCGCCCCGACAACCGTTGCCGCTGCGACAGATGTTGCCCCGTGTGAGGACAGAGCTGTAGACGCCCTCGCACTCAATCCCTTCAGGTGGTGCGTATCGGACGTCCAATTCAGGCTGGGTTTACAGCCCAAGAGCGGCGGAGTTTTCCGCGGCGCTTTCCTGAACGCTCTCAATTCAGCCTGGGTTTACAGCCCAAGGGCGACGGAGCTTTCCCGAGCGCTCTCAAGGGATTTCAGGCTTCAGGCCAGAAGTTTTTACTGTCTCTCATTCTCCTTTTTCACTTTCTGTTTCTCCCTCACTATGGGGGATTCTCTTTCCTCTGAACAGCGTCAATGTAAAACCCAGTTGTTAGGATTGTTAAAGGCCTCTAAGCTCAAGGTGTCAGAAGAAGCTCTTACCCAACTTCTGCTTTTCATTGAATCTGCCTGTCCTTGGTATCCCTTGCAGGGAAACCTTGATGTAGAAGCATGGGAACGTATTGGTAACATCATTTGTGACATGAACATCCCAGCTTCAGTTCTTATTGCTTGGCACCACTGTCGCCTTGCCCTGCAGTCCTTATGGCAGCTCCTTCGGCTCCCTCCACTAGTAAAGAAAATGTTTATGACCCCCCTCCTTCTGCGCCTCCCGAGGCTGATTCCTCACGGCATGAATCTCTTATGGAGAGACGTTTGCGAAAGGGCCGTGAGAAAGAAGGGTTTTCTGCTTATCCTGTCACTCTGGGAGCAGGACTGCCCCGTCACGATGGCCTTGACTTTCAAGTTTTTAAAGAACTCCGTAAAAGCATGATAGAGAATGGTTTACAGTGTTCCTTTACAAAAGGAATTGTAGAAGCTGTAGGACAAAACTATGAGATGACCCCCTGGGATTGGAACGTTTTAATGCGAACAGTCTTACCCCTGCTCAGTTTAGCGTATGGAGTCAAGAATACAAGGAACATTGTAACCTTTATACTATGGACAATCTTAACCATAATATCCCTATTAGTCTTGACATGCTCCTGGGTGTTGGGAATCATTCCACTCCCCAGGCCCAGAGTCAGATGAATAGGCAAGCATTCAGTCAAGCCTCCGATGCTGCCACCAAAGCCTGGAGTAAAATCCCTGATTCCAGAACGCCCACCGGCTCATTCGTCACTATTCACCAAGCGGCAAACGAGCCTTACATTGATTTTATCAACCGCCTCCAAACGGCCATTTCCCGACAGGTAGATAATCAACAAGCGGCTGAAGTTCCTTTTCTCCAGCTTGCTTACGAAAATGCTAATGCTGACTGTATTAGACCCCTTAAAGGCACAGAGTCTTAATCTAGCTGAAATGATTAGAGCATGTCAAAATGTTGGCACACAAACTCATAAGGCACAAGTACTAGCGGCAGCTCTCCATCCATCCACTGCCACCTGTTATGGGTGTGGTAAACCTCGACATTTTGAAAAGGACTGTCACAGTTTAAAAAACAAAAATGCCAACACTAAACTTCCAACC
>NW_004444203.1:2208442-2229035 GCF_000243295.1 Trichechus manatus latirostris
CTTAAGCCAGTCCGAAGAGCCTTTCCCTCATGTCTTATATATCAGTATATGGACGACATTCTCCTAGCCCATCCCAAACCAGAACAACTTGATTCACTTCTTGTCTCTGTTCAACATGCGTTACAAGGTTTTGGCTTACAGGTAGCCCCTGAAAAGGTTCAGTCTTTCACCCCGTGGCAGTATCTGGGATACTATCTTTATACCTATATCATTCGTCCTAAAACACCAGAAATTATAATTTCCAAGGCCTTAACTCTAAATGACCTCCAAAAGATCCTTGGTCATATTCATTGGCTGCGACCTTCACGAGGCATAACAACCTCTCAACTGGCCCACTTATTTGAGACCCTTAAGGGTGACCCTGCTCTAACCTCTATGAGAACACTCTCTCCCCAAGCACGCCATGAATTATTACTTGTTAACCAAGCCATTAAAGAAAAGTTTTTAACTCATTTACGGATAAATCATCCTGTTTACCTTCTCCTATTAAATACTCCTCATAGTGTTACAGGCGTGGTCTGTTAATATACTCCTGACTTTGGAGCACTTGAGTGGCTTTTTCTTCCTTATCACCCTCCGCAACAGTTGTTTGCACGTTTCTCTCAGCACATTAACTTATTAATGCAAGGACGCTTTTGGGTTCTGACCCTCATTTTATATACTTTGGGGTAACAAAAACAGCTTTTGATCATGCTCTTCTTAATTCTGAAGTGCTCCAGTTCGCTTTGGCTGATTTTACTGGGCAAATAATTTATTCTTATCCCACTTCAAAGCCACTATCTACCCTACAACTTCTTCCTTTACAATTTTCTACTGTGCTCTCTCCTTCCCCTCTTGCTAATGTCCCTACCGCCTTTATAGATGGATCAGGAAAAACTGGAAAGGGAGTGGTCGCTTGGCAGACAGACGGTGCCTGGCAACATTTTATTACACAAAAGGCCTCCACTACACAGAATGCCGAGTTGTCGGCAGCTGTTGCTGCTTTTGAAATTTTTCAATCTATGCCTTTCAATTTAGTCGCTGATTCTGCTTACGTTGTTCACGCTATTCAATATATTAGTGATGTGACTCTTCGATTTAGTCCAGATTATGAGTTATTTACTTTATTTAAAAGGCTCCAAACCCTGCTTAATAGCCGTAACTCTCCCTTTTTTGTGGTACATGTGCACTCCCATATACCCTTGCTGGGGCCTCCTTCTGATGGCAATTCTCGCGCCGATTTACTTTCTGGCTCTGCCTTTTCTGATGCACAAACTTCTCATAATTTCTTTCATCAAAATGCACGTGGACTTCAAAAACAATTTTCTATCTCTCTTACTGAAGCATAACAAATTGTTCACACCTGTCCTGACTGTCAACGTTTTTCTCCCACATCCTTTGCTGCTGGCATCAACCCACGTGGTCTAGTAGCCAATCAGTTATGGCAAATGGATGTAACACACTATCCTCCCTTTGGGAAACTTAAATATCTCCATGTATCCATATACATGTTCTGGGTTTCTTTATGCTACAGCCCTTTCTGGGGAAGATTCTACTCATGCCAGTCATCAGTTTACCCAAGCCATTGCAACTATGGGATGTCCCCAAGCTCTTAAAACTGATAATGGGCCTGCTTATACTTCTGCTAAATTTCAACGATTTTTTGCCACTTGGAATATTCTTCATACCACTGGCATTCCTTATAACCCTCAAGGGCAAGCCATAATTGAACGTGCCCACCATACTCTCAAACAGCTCCTAAATAAACAAAAGGGGGGAGATGATGGGTCTAGAGTATGTGACCAGAATGAAAGACTTGCCAAAGCTCTCTTTACCTTTAACTTTTTATCGGTTGCTAAAGATGGTCGTACTGCTGCAGAACGACATTTTATCCCCTCTGACACCCGACCTCACCCACAGGTCCTCTATAAAGATCCTCAAAATCCCTCTGTCTGGCAAGGACCTGCAGGATTATTAACTTGGGGGCGAGGTTATGTGGCTGTTTTGTCTCCTACAGGTCCACTTTGGATTCCTGCTCAACTAGTAAAACCATACCATGATCCAGCTACAGCCTCCACCCTTTCGTCCCCCAGGGAAGGAGAATGAACAACAGAGCTCTGCAATACTGGTAACATGGGTAGGTCTGAAAGCCCACTCCTCCAAAGCTGAGCATATCCTCTCAACTGCAGGTGCCCCACTTGCACCTGGAAGCCTGTTTCTAGCTATGGTTTCCTTCGTGACAATCTATTCTCAATAGTCATCCTATATTATCTTGTTAATCAGTAATTTGTTAATCAGTAAGTTGCTAATGAAAATTTCTTATGTGTAAACTCCTTTATATTTTCTGCTTCTCCTAGTTATATGCTTCTGTATAGATAGATTCTTAAGCTAGATGATCCCTTTCCAATTGATAGTAAATTTGTGTAAATCAATGTTTGTTTGATTGTTAAATCTGTTATGATGTGTAAATTACCCTTCCTGGTGATTCCCTTCCAAGTAATAGTGAAGCTGTGTAAATCATTGCTTGTTTGAATGTTAATGAATCTTTGAGCCTTTATAAATCTTCAAGCCTTTAAGAATAATAATTTCAGTGGATGTTAAAAGTTAGTGTTTACCTGACAAAATGAGAGTCAAAGGAAACCCATGGGTCCAACAATCAGGATATTACTAGTGCAGAGGATTATATTATCCTCATAAGATCATCCTCTATTGTCTTACACACCCGAAAGGCACATTGAGTCTGCTCACTCCGGCTATGCAATTGATAAGGGCATCTCTCTTACTTAGTAACCTGGTGAAGAACAAGATGGTATCTGGTGGAAAACTAGCACCGTGAGTTTAAAGAGCCTGCTATGGCCACCATCTAGGCGACTAATTCCAGGTGTTACTCATAGCTATGCTACTTCTCCTCCTTAAACATTTGGAGTGTGCCCTGGCCGTAGCTGGGCTCACAAGGATTCACTAAGATGCCAGGCCCTGAGGTGTGGAGACAGTAGCTGAGATAATCTTGGATTTTATCTCATAGAGAAAATTTTACTTTCTCCTAATGGACACTTGTTGGACCAGTGAAAATCCTCTTGATTCTTGTTCTGTTAACTAAACAAAAGGGGGGAAATGTGGGGATATGTGTCATTAAAATATGGATGTATAAAGGCCTCTATGCTACACAACATGTTGAGACTTGTCCCCAACATATTGAGACTTGTCACGACTTGTTTTTACAAACCCATTACTGATTGGCTTGTTTACCTGAATTCCTCCTCCCTTGCCCGTAACTTATTGTTATTCACCCAAAGCCCATTGTTCTGTTATTTGCTTCACTGTTTGCTGTATTGACTATAAAATAAACTCCTGGGACTGAAGCCAAGGTTCAACTCCTCAGAGTGACCCTCCTGGTCCCACTTCTCTGTAAGAGTTGTGGCATTGGTTATTGTCTCGGCTGCCCCGACAACTGTCGCCACTGCGGCAAGTAGCCAATCAGTTGAAAGGGAATTTCCTTGGGAGTGTGTCTACAACCAATATAGGTGGACTTTCTGGCAAGGCTTGCTGGCTTTTGCTCGCTCTGGATCTTGCAGCTGGCTCCTGTTCCTCTGATTTCCGGTTCCTGGGACTTTGGCTACCAGCTTACCTGCCAATCTTGGGGTTTGTCAGCTTCCATGTTCTAGACCTTGGATTTGCCAGCCTCTGCAGCTACAGTTGGGAGAAGCCTCCAGCCTAATTCACAGATTTGGGACTTTACAGCCTCTTCAATTGTGTGAGCCATTTCCTTGTTGTCTCTCTTTCTGTCTCTATGTGTGTGTGTGTATATATATATATAGACACCCTTACTGGTTTTACTTCTCTAGAGAACCCAGCCTAAGACAATAAGCAACTGATAATATTTTTTAAAACTTTTATATCAGCTTTACTGAGAGGGAAAGACGAGTACACAGTGAAAGACCCTCAACTTCCATCCGCAAGAAAATCTGCCGTACTGTAAGTATGAGCTATATTTTATGAAATAGAATAGATGACTCAAAAAAGAAAACCAAGATCCCATAGAGGAAAGACAACAGCCATGGCAAAGAACTCCCAGAAAGCAGTCCTGACCCCTAATCAAGGCAATGACAACACATATCTGATTGTAATTCATATCCATCATGGGCTAATAATTGCTATTTGACTTCAATTTTTCTACATTTTAGAAGTTGCCCTAAGCCTGTCTGACCATTGTATATTTGGTATGTGGGAGAAGTATAAGCTTTCTTTTTAACTGACATGTTTTCAGATAAAGAATATCATACTCAAAGAGCCAGACTAGAAAGCCTCATCTATATATGGACTTCATTTGAATGATGAGATCCTAGACCTTGTCTAAGTCTGATATTGAATAGATAAGACTTTTGCATACAGAAGATGTATAAATAAATTGAATCCAGAAAGAGGGTTTTAGTGACTTTAGATATGCCCACAAATTCTTTAACATTTCTCCCATCAACGGGTATTTCTTAATTTGCATCCCCTTGAATCTGGGCCAATACTGGTAACTCGCTTTAAGGAATAGAGAGCTGCTGCATTACTTACAAGGCTATGTCATAAAAGATAATAGTTCTTCTTTCTGGATTTTTTTTCTTTTTTCTTTTTTGCCCTTGGGATAATTACCCTTGGAACCCAGGAATTATGCTATAAGTAGAAGCCAAGCAGACACTTGAAAAGACCTCAGCTTCAGAGAAATCACCAGCCAACAGATAAGATCAACAGCCAGACGAGTGAGTGGTTGAACCTTGAGCTACTTCTATTCTTCAATCTCTGATCCACCCCAGCTGATAATGGATGTTATTAGGAAGGACCAAATATTGCAGATTTGTGAAAAAAATAAATATTATAGTTGTATTAAGCTACTCAGTTCTGGGATGGTTTTTTAATGCAGTAAAATATAACTATAACATATGATTTCTAAAAGTGTTGAATTAGGACAAAATGTGATCAATTATTCAACAAATATTTTTTGAGCATCTACCATGAAAGTAGTCTCAGAATTATGTCTGAAAAGAATGTAGAGTTCACTTGTCTTAAATCCTTATTCTATCAATTCTTTTACATGTTTTATATTATATCATTTCATGTTCCCTGAGGCCGTTAAAAATATCTGTGTAACTGTCAAATTATTTTCTGTTTATGAAAATATTCTAGAAAACAGAATCCATTACAATAAAATGTAAGTTACTCTAAGTTTAGTTGGAAGGTCAAATCTGGAAATTCAGCACTGGCGTGTGTTAATGTAGATTGACAGTAAGGTTCAGTGGCCATATATTTGCATTTTCCTCCAGAAAACTTTCAGAACATAGTATAAGTCAATGGCAATGGAGCTGTTTGGGAAGATCTGCAAGAGGAGAAGCTGAGTAAATCTGGGCACCTCAGAAGTACTTTCCATCGGTTCTCACCACTAGATAGTCATCATGTACAATATGTATTCAGAGACCAGACAGCTTGGTAAGCAGATACGTGTAGTAAGACTCATTGTTACTTCATCTCAATGATTAGATCTACATTAAGAGTCCTGAGTCAGAAATAATTAAAATGTCAATGGAGATAGGCCTAAGCAGAGATCTGTGTGGCTGGGGGTGACAGGAGTGCCTAAGTGACAGGAATCTGTACTCACTGACTCCTTCAAGATAAAGACAGCTGATAAGACAGAACAAAGTAGAGGTTTTGTAAAGTTAAGGAAAGCTTGACTGGACAAGATCTCTAGCCTTGGTTTATAGCTCATGGTGTCTACTCTGACGCTATAGAAGCCACCAGAGAAGGTTAGTCAGGAGCCATGTCCCAAAGGAAATTTCTCTCACAGGTTCAATATAGACCATTTTTGTTGTCCTCCCTAGTAACTTCCATTATTATTTCTCCTCCTCCAGGACCATTTATCTTGCAAATTTTTCACTTCTATTCAGAAGTCCTCATTTGGGCACAATGGAACCCATTAGTCCATATTGGATAACAGTCTTTCTTACTATAATGACCTTCTCTCAGAATGACTTCTAGAGAGACATAGAAAAGAACCTTTGGAGAGGTTGTATCATCTCCAGTTATAAAGCCATTTAAAGTTCTATTAAAGGGACCGTAAGTTCCTATTTTGTTCTTCAAACACTGAGAGAAGTGAAACATCAGTAGGAAGGAAGCAGCTTGTGGAGTAAGTAGTGTGAAAACAAAATATTTTAATCTAATTACATTATCAACATAACCTGACCATGGAACTCCTCTACACTTATTTGATACTTGCATAAATCCACTATAAATTTCTAAAAAAGGATATTTAGAAACAAAGAGATAGGAATAGTTTCAGAATCCATGTTAAAAAATATCATGTCAAGCACAAATATGCATTTCCTGCAGACAGCTGGCACCCGGGAGAGGAGCTAGGAGGAGCTGGGCTACACATGTCTAATAACTCCTCCCCACGTTACAGATCAGCAGAATTCTGTCTGTGGCTGAGAGCACCAAGAGAGGCCAAGAGTGATGTGCTAATAAATGTTCTTCCATGTAAATATCTGAATCCAAGGAAAAGGAAATTTCTCCAACTATTTGAAGCAAACTTAAACTTTAGTGGAGAAAGTATAATATGAAGAAATGGGAAATAACCTTAGAAATGTAATGTGGCCAGCTGGCTCAGGCAAGAATGCGTCAAGAGCAGAGCTGTTTTTCAGGAAGCTAAATCTGACACTGATAAAACATGTAAAATTAATGGAATTGGAAAGAGAGACGGATGGTGTAGGAATGAGGAAATATCAATTGGGAGATTGCTTCATTGTCCAAAATTCAAGCAGAGTGCTTTACTTAGCTAGTAACATTGTGAAAGGAATAGCTATTATAATCAAAACAGTATCTGACTTTAGAGTTCGAAAGGTATAATTGAAAATTCAAAAGGTGGCAAGACTTAAATTGGGGGCCATCTGCTTAAAGATACTATTTAAATTCACCAAGCGGAATGCAATAGTGAAAAATGGTCACATGTGAGATGTCATCATTGGGAGAAGCTGAGTGCATATGAAAATGCTATAATATTTTGTAACTTCTTGTGAGTCTAAATTTATTTCAACACAAAAAAGTTAAAATAAGCATATAAAGAGAGAAAAAAAAGCAGAGATCCTATGAAACCTATGTACTGAGAAAGGAAGAAGGTGCACCCCAAAACGGAGACAGAGAACAGAGAATCAGGTAGCTCAAGAACTCATGAAGAGGTTACTTTGCACCAGTTAATATTTGTAATACATTTACTCATGCTCCTTTTTTTCATACTGCTATTTATTTTCCCTGTTCTTAATAGTTTCTTACCCCGCATTCACGCCCTTAAGACTTTAGATCATCATTATTTGTCTCATAAAGTTATGTAGGAGCAGAAAGCATAAAGGAAAAAGTAGAGTATATCCTTGGAATATAGCGGTCCTTTGTCATAGTCCTTGTTCTGGAACTAGATGGTGGTGTCTCAATCCCTGATTGGTTTATGATATTTTGTTTCTTGTCTCCTGAGAAGAACTATGGAAAGAGTGTAAGACTCCACAGAAGAAATGTAGATGAGGTTTTGCGTAGGCTCCTAGCTTTTCCCTAACCCCATTTTGCCTTGGAACAACACAGTCACGCATGAGAGACTGAGAGTGGTATAGACATAGTGAAGAGATGCCTGACCCAAAGTGAATTTGCACAAAGAACTGAAGGAACACTTGGCTGCAGCCTACACTGACCAGTGCCTGAGGACCGGATGAAATAATGGACTTCACTGCAGGTATCGGCGTGAATAGGGAATCATGAGAAAGAAATATCCTCTCACCCAAAGTCTTGGCACTATTTAAGCCTGCCAAAAACACTTATGCAGGGAAACTGTCTATAATTGAAGGGTCAGAAGGGTGGAGAAACATAAAGATTATGATTCTGTCACCATATAAAAATAGGGTTCAAAATAGAAATTAGATTTAATATTAGAAAAATAAAGTTACATTCTTTCAAATAAGAATTTTGTCTGAAAATGTATACCCATATAACTAAGCAAAGTGAAGGGCTAGTCAAGAGTGTAGAGTATTTCACATAATTAAAGTATAATACAGATTAGAAAACATTACTCAACTTGCTAACTCAGTGAAAATATACTTTTATTATATGCTTACTGGTTTAGATTTATATTCTGCCTAAGTTCAAGAAGAAATTGAGGATCTTACAAAAATATAGATAATGTGAACAAGACATACAACAGATAAAAGGAAGAAGAAAGAAAATAGGGGTAGAAACATAAAATTGAGCTAGCGCTTTTCATGATATCATGAAATTCTACACATTTAGAAAAACAAGTTACAATTTGATTATAAACTTTCTAAAATACATATTGCACAGAAAAAATACAGAAATTAGACAATTCAAAAAGTTCACAAAGTAAAGTCTTGTTAGTTGCTGTCAAGTCAACTCCTACTCATAGTTACCCCACATGTGCAGAGTAGGACTGCTCCACAGAGTTTTCAAGGCTGTAACCTTTCAGAAGCTAATCACCAGCTCTGTCTTCTAAGGTGCCTCTGGGTGGGTTTGAACTGCCAAACTTTTGGTTAGTAGTTCAGCGTTTAATCATTTGTGCTACTCAAGGACTCATAAGTAAAACCTAAACAAGTGTTTAAAATGGTCGTAACAAAAGGAATTTCTACCAGTCATTTTTATACAGAATATTTAATTTTTTTGAAGTTCAAAGCTGAATTTTAAAGACTTTAAAACTGACTGGTGGTGTCTCAGTCATCTAGTGCTGCTGTAACAGAAACACCACAGGTGGATGGCTTTAACAAAGAGAAGTTTATTCTCTCACAGTCCAGTAGGCTACAGGTCTAAATTCAGGGCATCAGCTCCAGGAAAACGCTTTCTCTCTCTGTCAGCTCTGGAGGAAGGTCCTTGTGATGCATCAGTCTTCCCTTGGTCTGGGAGCTTCTCTGCACAGGAACCTCAGGTCCAAAGGACGTGCTCTGCTCCCAGCACTGCTTTCTTGGTGGTATGAGGTTCCCATGCGTCTCTGCTCACTTTTCTCTTTTATATCTCAAAAGAGATTGGCTGAAGACACTATCCAATCTTGTACACGTCGTCAGTATAACTGCCACTAATCCATCTTATTAGATCATAGTGATTGAATTTACAACACATAAGGAAATAACATCAGGTTACAAAATGGTACACAATTATACAATACTGGGAATCATGACCCAGCCAAGCCAACAGATATTTTGCGGGGGACACAATTTAATCCATGACAGGTGGCTATGACTAAATGTAGTCTACACTTCCCAAGACATATGCCAGAATGTTCTAAGAAAGTCTGGAGATATAGAATAGCAGCACTGTCCAGAAGAATAATACTACCAACATATGTAAATTAAAATTTTCTAGTAGCCACTTTAAGAAAATAAAAAGAAACAGATAAAATGAATTTTAAAAACAGATTTTATTGAACCCAATATATCCAAAATATTAAAATAAAGATTGTAAATACCTAAAATTCATTATTTCCTAATTATATTACATTTTACTCTTGAGGTTATTTACATCTATTGCATCTGTACGGTGGAAATATATTGTGCTGTGCTTTTTTGTCTCTCTTTTTAACTCTGAATTCAGTGGTGTGATTTTGGTAACTTCAAATTGGCTATGGTGGGAGTATCTACACCACAGAAATTGACAACTTCTAAAATTGAAGACTGAGTTATTGTTTTATTGATTTCTAGACTTAAAAAACAATGTAGAAAATATTAATATTGCAGAATAAACTTAAAGATGTTTTGTCTGTAATCATTACATTGCGAATAGCACAAAATAGTGAGGCAATATTGTTCTGGTATTTGAAAGTCATTATTCAAGTAAGCCCCACTTGTCCATCAGTTTGGCGTACTGTGGTTGCTTGAGTGTTGCTGTGATGCTGGAAGCTGTGCCACGGTTACTTCAAATACCAGCATGGTCAACTGACGCGAAGAGATCCATGTTTGTGTCCATTCCAAAGAAAGGTGATCCAACAGAATGCAGAAATTATCGAACAATGTCGTTAATATCACACACAAGTAAAATTTTACTGAAGATCATTCAAAAGCAGTATAGCAGTACATTGACAAGGAACTAACAGAAATTCACTGCAGATTCGGAAGAGGACATGGAACAAGGGATATCATTGCTGGTGTCAGATGGACCTTGGCTGAAAGCAGAGAATACCAGAAAGATGTTTACCTGTGTTTTATTGACTATGCAAAGGCATTTGGCTGTGTAGATCATAACAAATTATAGCTAACATTGCAAAGAATGGAAACTCCAGAACACTTAATTGTGTTCACGCAGAACCTGTTCACAGATCAAGAGGCAGTCGTTCCAACATAACGGGGATACTGTGTGGTTTAAAGGCAAGAAACGTGTGTGTCAGGGTTGTATCATTTCACCATACTTATTCAATCTGTATGCTGAGGAAATAATCCGAGAAGCTTGACTATATAAAGAAGAACACGGCATTAGGATTAGAGGAAGTCTTATTAACAACCAGCAATACGCAGATGACACAAACTTGCTTGGTGAAAGCCAAGAAGACTTGAAGCACTTGCTGATGAAGATCAAAGACTACCTTCTTCCGTATGGATTACACCTCAACATAAAGAAAAGGAAACTCCTCACAACTGGACCAATAAGCCACATCATGATAAACAGAGAAAATATTGTAGTTGTGAAGGATTTCATTTTACCTGGATTCACAATTAACGTCCATGAAAGCTGCAGTCAAGAAATCAAACCACGTATTGCGTTGGGCAAATCTGCTACAAAAGACATCTTTAAAGTGCTAAAAAGCAAAGATGTCACTTTGAGGACTAAGGTGCAGGATATTTTTAATTGCCTCATATGCATGCCAAAACTAGATAATGAATAAGGAAAATCAAAGAAGAATTGACGTCTTTGAATTATGGTGTTGGTGAAGAGTATTGAATATACCATTGTTACCGTGATAACCAATTCTGAGACAGGGGTGAGGTCAGCAGCAAGATGTTTACTATATGTCGATATATAGGAGGTGGAGGGGAATAGATTCCTCCAAAAAACCCGTCTCCCCCGCTGGAGATCGGCTGAAGGCTTTTATAGGGACAGGATTATGGATCTTAGAAGTTTGTGGTAGTTTTCCCTTGAGATGGTGATGTCTTAGATGAGTTAACCTTCTAGTGGTATTCTTAGAGGTTATCTGGTGACGTCCTTGGGGATTATCTGGCGACATCCTGCTTTTTCTTGTCACAAGATGGATGCTTTGTAGCTTTGTTTGGTTTTTCATTCTTAGATCATTATCACTTGTTTTCCACCCTCCAGGGAGGAACATCAGTTAATCTTAAACCTTTTGTAGAGACTAGAACTGGAGGGAAAAAACAAAATCATGAGACAATGTGGCAGTTAGCAATGGGGAGTAAATAATAGTGAGCCGGGCCTATGCATCCTTTTCCACCATGGACTGCCAGAAGAACGAACAACTTTGTTTTGGAAGAAATACAGCCAGAATGCTCCGTGGAAGTGAGGATAGCAAGTTTTTGTCTCACGTACTTTGGACATGTTATCAGGAGGCACCAGTCCCTGGAGAAGGACATCATGCTTGGTAAGGTAGAGTGTCAGCGAAAAAGAAGACGCTCAAGGAGATGGATTGAGAGGGTGCCTGCAACAATGGGCTCAAACATAGAAAGGATTGTGAGGATGGCGCAGGACCTAGCAGTGTTTCATTCTGTTGTACGTAGGAACCCACTCAGTGTTGCTTAACAACAAAGTACAATTGATAGAATAATAATGATAATTGTGCAGAGGATGTTAGATGACATTCATGTTTTGCACTTCAGAGTAAAGAAAATTAGGAAGCAGAAAGACTGAGAGAAAGTTCATGAAAAAACAAAATGTCTCAATATAGTGACCTTAAAAATGTACATTTCCAAAAAGGTAAACCTTCTGTTATTGCTTTCTTTTCAGCAACAAAACAGTCCTGAAAAAAATCTCACAGTAAGCCTTACCGATTTAATCTAAATCAATAACTTTAGCTCTAATGTGCACAGTCACCATTCCCCTAAATCACATTATACTTCTTTGTACATCCCCTCCAAGATTTTCTAATGTAAAAATGGGAAGATATTCAAGACCCTAAATAAAATGTACCTGGCAAGCATTTCCAACAGAATCCGATTTCTCTCTCTCCTTGCTATGCTTATTTTACTCATCCATATTTGCTTTCTGACAGTTCTCAGCAAATACCAAAATTTTTCCACTTCAGGGTCTTTGTACTTGCTATTACTATCACTCAAAATTTCTTTCCTCAGCTCAGTGAATGGCTGGGCCTTCCTTGTATTTCAGATCTCAGCTTAAATTATATCTCCTCAGAAAGTTTTATATCCCTCAAATTATACTCTATGAAAGCGTAATCTTTCACTTTCTTTATATTAAGTATCTCAAATTGTAATTATATGCTTGCATTTGCTTTCTTGTTAATGGTCTACATTTCCCATTAAAATGTAAATTGTGTAAGCAGAAGGAATGTTTCCCCACTCCCCATCTCCATAGTGCCAAAACCCAAAAACCAAACCCGTTGTCATGGAGTTGATTCGGACTCATAGTGACCTTATAGGAAAAAGTAAAACTGTCACATAGGGTTCCAATGAGTGGCTGATGGATTCGAACTGCCAACCTTTTGGTTAGTAGCTGAGCTCTTAACCACTACATCACCAGAGCTCCCTAGTGCAGTAGCTGTGAAAACTCAGCAGTATTGCAGCCAACAAATGGGACTGACATTTTTAGAGTTCCATGAAATCTCTTTCCCAGAGCCTAGTCAATATTTTAATGGGCGAAAGCTTCCTGGAAAAGTCCTATTCCCAGAGTGTTGACACTATTTGATCTATCCAGAGTTCAGCTCTGGTATCCTCAGGGCACTGTCCAAAATAACAGCAGTTAGCTGGAATTGTTAACTTAAGAGCTGCCTTGGGCTGTGATTTCAGTTGGGGGAAACAAGAATCTGGCCAAAACTTAAAAGGAAGAAATGGGAACTAGCTAACCCTAAGGGACTTTGAAAAACTCAGATACATTGCTGGGCATGTAGAAGACTGTGTGCTTGTATAGAGCTGTGTGCATGCCCAGGAAATGGCTAGGAAAATTGAAGATCCTAGTCATTTAAATCTGGTGACCTTGAGGACTTGTTTAAGCAAGTAATGAAAGTTAGGACTGACTTGTAAACTGGGTAAAACTTAAAGGCCTGTGTTCACACATAGATACTTTTGGTAAAAGGTAAAAGATATACTGATTCAAAGCATTAAAGAAATCTTCTGATCCTTAATTGATTGAGCACTAACCTGGACTATTTTAACATAATATATCTTTCATCTGTAATGAAATGATATTACAGTCATTCTTTATGAGAGTAGTGGTATATTCTAAACCAATTTCACCAATTATTTTGACTTTCTTTAGTTACCAAAGAAACTTGTTTCTTTAATTTAAAAAGTACATGGAAGCCTGATGTTTAAAACCAGGATACTAAGCTGTTCTCTTTGAAAGTGTGGAGTCAGGTGGAAAACTGTTGAGCTTTATCTTTTTAGTCGTGGTTATTTTATGGAGTCAGGTAGAAAATGTTGATCATCATCTAGTCAATCATGTATATATTTTTTAAAAAATATTAAAATAAAATGTTCTATGAGTCATTATATGAACTTATGTATTGTGAAATGATATTTTTATAAATGTCTATCAATTTTTTTCCTTATGTTTAAAACTTAACCTATTTGTATAGCTGTTACTTATGTCCTTTTATTAACATCAAAATATGCCTTGAAGTAAAAAGCATTACTAGAAATAAAAGAAACAAGTTCATTTAAGCAGAAGGATATGACAATTATAAATTTGTATGCATGGAAAAATATAGCCTCAAGATACATGAAGCAAAAACTTGACAGAATAAAAATAAAAATAAATAATTCCACTGTGTTATAGACTGAATTGTGTCACCCAAACGTGTATCAACTTGGCTAAGCCATGATTTCCACTATTATGTGATTGTCCGCCATTTTGTCATCCTATGTGTAGTAAATCCTAACCTCTATAGTGTTAATGAGGCAGGATTAGAGGCAGTTATGTTAATGAGGCAGGACTACATCTACAGGATTAGGTTGTATCTAGAGTCAATCTATTTTGAGATGTAAAAGAGAGAATCAAGCAGAGAGGAGAGGGACCTCCTACCACCAAGAAAGCAGAGCAGGGAATGGAGCATATCCTTTGGACCCAGGGTCCCTGCGCTGAGAAGCTCCTAGACTGCGGGGAGATTGATGACAAGGATCTTCCCCCAGAGCCAACAGAGAAAGTCTTCCACTGGAGCTGACACCTTGAGTTTGGACTTCTAGCCTCCTAGACTGAGAGAATAAATTTCTCTTTGTTAAAGTCATTCACTTGTGGAATTCTGTTATAGCAGCACTAGATAACTAAGATACACAATCATAATGGGAGTTGTTTTTTTTTTAACTAATCTCTCCCTTCAATTTATATGACAAATAAAAATATAGTAAAGATATATAAGATTGAAAAATAACATTAGTGAAATTAATCCATTTGATGTATACAGAATGAAGCACTCCATAACTGCAGTAAATAGTCTTTTTAAGTTCTAATGAAATATTTCTTGAATTACCATATTGTATACCACAAGGAATTCCATAAAATTTAAAGGGTTTGAAATCAAAATTGAGTATATTCTCTGATCTTATTACTTAAGCCAAAGATTAGTAACAAAAAGATACCTAGAAAATCCTCTAATGTTTAGAAATTATGGAACTTCTTTAAAATAATCAGTTGGACAACAGAGAAATCTCAATAGATACTGGAAAATAGTCTAAACTCTATGAAGATACAACATATCAAAAAGTACAGAATGAAGTTATAGGCATGCTTCAAAGGAAATTTGTACTCTTAAATTCATGTGTTTAAAAAACTGGAAAACATAATATTTTTAATGAAATCATCCAATTAAATTCAAGGAAAATTTGGAAAGAAGTAAAAAATAGGAGAAGAAGTTAATGAAGTAGAAGGAAAAAAGACAATAAAGAAGATCAGAAAGTCATAATTTGGTAATTTTAAAAGCCTAATGTAATGGAAAAATTCCAAGATGCAATGAGGGAGAGGGAGAGAACAATGTTCATACAATCAATAACAGAACTAAAACAGAAGACATCCTTGGAGACACTGAGAAGTCAAGTACTTTGTGAAGGCTCTTATGAACAATTTTATGCTAATAAACTTGAATATGTAGGTGAAATATATAAATATGTATGAGAGAAAAAAATAGCTCGTAAGTTTTTGCTGTATTACAAACCACTCTAAAACTTAGTGGCTTAAAACTACAAATATTTGTTTTTACTCACCATTTTATGAGCTACCTACACTACTCTGTTCTAGGCAATTCTGGATTTGGCTCAGCTGATCTCTGTGATCAGCTGGGGTGTTGGTTGGGGTTGAATAGTATAGAATGGTCTCAATCACATGTCTGCCAGTTTGCTTGACAGTTGTGATGCCGTGGGTGAGGTGGTTACTTGTTTCTCATCATTCAGAAGACAGACTTGTTCACCTAATTCACAGCAAGAGAGGGCAAGCCCCCAAAAGCAAGTCTTTTCAAGCCTCTTCTTCACCGCATTTGTTAATATCCTGCTGACCAAAGAAAGTCACATGCCATACCATCAGTGTGAGATGGGACTACGAAATGGCATGGATCTGGTTGCCCTCCAGTCGATTTCAATTCAGGGCAACCTGTTACATATCAGAGTAGAACTGTGCTCCCATACAGTTTTCAATACCTAATATTTCAAAAGTAGATTGTCGGGACTTTGTTCTGAGGTACCTCTGGGTTGACTGGAGCCCCCTTTTTCTTAGGAAATTAACGAGAGAAGTACCACTTTATGACAATCAGTTCAAGGATAAGAAAAATGGAAATAAAACAATCTTTACCTGTAGACAATGTGAGGATGCACGTAGAACACTCAAAAGAATCTGTGAGAATTTAGAGTGATTTTAACAAGGTTGCCGGACAAAAAGTCATTTTTTTTTAAACATCTGTCATATTTGTGTATAAACTTAAAACAACTATTTTTAATATAATTTAAAGGAGTGTCTACAAATATAACATACTTAAGAGTAATTATAATAAAATGTGAAAATGAATAAATATTAAATATTTTTAAAACATAGCTTTGTTGAAACTGTTTTAAATTATTTTCTTATATTTCTGTCAACATTCCTCTGCAAGACTGGATCTCTACACTGAGTGTTATTAATAATACACATAAATTCTGTTTAGGAACTCAACATAGAAATATGAGGAAACATAACTGAGGTGGAAGATATAAACTAGTGGAGCGGTAATTCATGCTTATGATTTGAAAGAATTAATGTTGTAAGATATCATGTCTTCTCAAATTGATAGCAACCTCAAACCAAAATTACAGTCAAAGTTGGAATTAAAAAAAACATGGAAAGTAATTAAGGACATTATAACAGTTGTTATATAATCATTATCTAGGTGCAACAACTGCTGTCTCCACTATTAGTTGATCAAAAGAAAGTGTATACAACATATTTAACAGAGTCACCAGCATATTTAGAGGTTTAAATTTTTCAGATAGGGTCTAATTTGGGATGTGTGGCCAGTATTTGTGGATTTCTGCACTCCAGAAAACTGAACTATTGTCAACATTAGGCAGTAATGCAAGCCATATTTGTGGTCTAATTGAATTCTAGTGGTGATTCCATACACTTAAATGTATTATTATCTCTTCCAGAGAATATGCACCAATCAAAGCTGGTAAGATATTTTTCCTTTTATTTCCAGCTTCATGTCCCTTATCTGAGAAAACAGCTAGCTCTTTTAATGGGTGAAGGGAGAGAATAAATTACGGGCTAAAATATTAGTGAAAGCATCCTCGGCAAATACACAAGCCTTTAAGATGTAACTAGGAGAGGAAAGCAAATATCAAATAATGGATGTCAAAGATGGCAAGGGGAAATCAGCTACACAATCAGAGCAAATAGAAGTCATGTGCAGAATTATCTATGTTAAGAATTAGCAAAATCACAAGAAACAAATTTAACAATGGTACAAACATAGCTTAGCATAATAAGTGAAAAATAGACCACAGCATGCAAGATTCAAAACAACTGATTCTGGAAATAAAATATAACCTACGGCACATAAATAGATTTGTAGTGTGCCTCACACTATAAAAAAAAAATGTAATGAAAAGCAGGCACTCAAAAAATAGTGATTTACATACGAACAAACAAACAAAAAACCAGACTCATGGCTGTCGAGTCCATTCTGACTCATAGGGACACTATAGGACACAGTAGAACTGCCCCATAGGGTTTCCAAGGCTGTAATCTTTATGGAAACAGACTGCCACGTCTTTCTTCCATGGAGCTGCTGTTGGGTTCTAACCACCAACCTTTTGGTTAGCAGCTGAGTGCTTTAGCCACTGTACCAGATTTACACCTAAGGAAGTAAAAATAAAAAATCAATAAAAATGTAATATACACTGTTGTGCTAAGGAACAAATTCTGGAACTAGTGAACATCGTAAGTTACAGAATTAATAAATAAATTATAAGCATCTGAAAATTAAATTAATAACATTAAAATAGTGGTTGAGACTCATCACAATGAATTCAGAGGAAAAAAGATGAAAGATGGAAGATATTAGAGGAGATGATTAAATACAGATGAAAGCTATTGATGTTATATGAGGAGTTACGGGAAAACAGGTACTCTCATGTATTGTTGGTACTGTATCTTGGTACAGTCTCTTTAGAGGGTAATTTATGAGTTGGAATCGACCCAACAGCAATGGGTTGTTGCTTATTTGTTATCAAACGCAGTTATTATATTCTTTACTCAAGAAATTTCCGGTATTAAGTCTTAAGCCAATAAATAAATCCATTGCTGTCAAGTCGATTCCGACTCATAGTGACCCTATAGGTCAGAGTAGAACTGCCCGATAGAGTTTCCAGGAGAGCCTGGTGGATTTGAACTGCCGACCTTTTGGTTAGCAGCCAGCCGTAGCTCTTAACCACTATGCCACCAAGGTTTCCAAAAACAGTAGATATACCTATGCAAAATATATTTAGAAAAGATATTGCAGTGCAACCAGTTTCTCTTCATATATGGACTTTCTGGCCTTGGGTTTATAACTCTGCCAAAAATAATTGGTTGTGCTAAAGTCTGTCCTATGATTGGTCTATTTTACAAATCTTACAGAGATGGATCAGTTTATTATGCAAATAGGGCGTGCAAAACCACAAAATAGCATTAAGTGACCTTGCAGGTATTGATTGATTACTACGCAAATTGGATGATTTGTGGTATACCAGGGGATGGGTCATTTCATGGTCTGGGTCATGCCTTGAAATTTAATGCAAGGGCCAATCCCACAGAGGTTAGGGGGTACCTCACTGCCCTCAAGAAGAATGGAGCAGAATGTGTCGTTTGGACAAGGGGACTGTGTGCTGAGAAACTCAGACACAGGAGAGAGAGAGCTGTAACACTGGAGATGGTCCAGGACAGGCAGAAATGGCAGCAACCACAGCTGAGCCCAGCTGCAGGGAAATGGTGGCAGCAGTATGAGCAGCAAGCACAAGGAGACCAGCATGAGGTGTTTGCAGTGGGCTTGCTGACCCACTGAGGGAGAGAGAATTGAGTGTCTTTGAGTAGGAGGATTGCTGTTGGAGTGCAGTGACTCCAGGCACTTGCTGGTGAAGCTAAAGAGCTGTGACACTTACCCCAGCACGGCAGAGGCCAAAAGAAGCCCAGGTGGCAAGCATGCCTGAGAGAAGTGCCGCCTGCCTGCAGGCATGGCTGAGAAGAAGCTGAGAGCTATCTTGGTTGGAAGCTGTCTTGATTACAGAACTTATTCTCTCTCCTGAGTTGTAGCCTTTTACTTCCAAGTTGATCCTGATCTCAAGTTGTAGCCTGTTATTTCTGTATTAAGCCATCTAAATTTAAATACAGTCTGTGAGTTCTGTGTGGCCATTGCAATGAATTATCGTACCCAGCGGAGAAGTAGAGGGCATTGAGGGCGTGGGGGTAGGGGAGAAAAGGGTGACTGGTGTCAGAAATGGTGAAAAAGTTGAAGAGTAGAAGCATGTCTGACCTCTTCCTCATAGGGATCAGCTTTGTACTGATCTTGATTTTCATCCCTCCTGAAGTTAGATGAGTTCAGACTCTACTAGGTTACAGATATTGATTGCTACATTATTTATACCAATAACTTAATTTCCAATTAATATGGGACAGGTTAAATAAAATATAAAATATCTATACAATTGGGAAGCTATGAGTTGGAATCAACTCAACGACAACGGGTTTGGTTTTTGGTTATGCAATGAAACAGTATATAGTTATATCAAAAGTAATATTTTTACACACTAAAAAAAAAAAAAAAATCCCGTTGCTGTTGAGTCAATTTTGACTCATAGAGATCCTATTGGACAGAGTAGAATTTCTGTATGGAGTTTCTAAGGAAGGGCTGATGGATTCGAACTGCCGAGCTTTTGGTTAGCAGCCTTAGCTCGCCATAGCTCTCAATCACTGCACCACCTGGTATTTGCTTCATATTTGTCTATTAAGTAATTTGTAGAACCTAGCCAGTAGTTAAGAAATAATTTTTATTTATTTATTTATTTTTATTGTACTTGAGGTGAAGGTTTACAGAACAAATACTTTCTCATGAAATAGTAGCACACATAATTGTTTTATGACATTGGTTAACAACCCCACGACATGTCAACCCTCTCCCTTCTTGACCTTTTTTTTTGGTGAAAATATGCACAGCCAAAGATACACCATTTCAAAAATTTCTACATGCACAGTTCAGTGACATCGACTACTCTTTTCCAACTGTGCTGCTATTCTCACTTTAGATGAAGGCTTACAGAACAAAATTGTTTCTCATTAAACAGTACACATGTTCCCCTATGACAATGGTTAACAACCTCACGACACATCAGCACTATCCTTACTCAACCCTGGGTTCCCTAAAACCAGCTTTCCTGTTCCCTTTTGCCTTCTAGTCCTTGTCCCTGGACTGTTGTGCCTCATTAGTCCCATTTGGTTTTATGGGGCTGTCCACTCCCCGGCTGAATGGTGAACCTTGGAAATGACTTCACCTCTGAGCTAAAAGATTGTCTGGGGGGCATACTCTTGGTGTTTCTCCAGTATCCTTTAGGCCAGTAAATCTGGTCTTTTTTTGTGTGTGCTAGAATTTTGTTCTACATCCTTCTCCAGCTCTGTCCAGAACCCTCTGTTGTGATCCCAGTCACAGCAGTGAGTGTTGGTAGCCAGGCACCATCTAGCTGTACTGGACTCAGTCTGGTGGAGGCCTTGGTAGCTGTGGTCCATTACTCCTTCGGGCTAATCTTTTCCTTGTATCCTGTTCTCTTCATTCTCCCTTGCTCCTGAAGGGATGAGACCAGTGGAGTATCTTAGATGGCTGCTCATAGGCTTTTAAGACCCCAGATGCTACTCACCAAGGTAGAATGTAGAACATTGTCTTTATAAACTGTGTTATACCAATTGAGCTAGATGTTCCCCGAGACCA
>NW_004444203.1:2229908-2231131 GCF_000243295.1 Trichechus manatus latirostris
ATGGTATGTTTTTCCATTTATGTAGATCCCTTTGGGTTTCTTGCAGTAGTGTTTTGTAGTTTTCTTTGTATAGGACTTTTACAGCCATGGTTAGATTTATTACTAAGTATTTTACTTTTTAAGGGGCTATTATAAATGGTATTGTTTTCCTGATTTCCTTTGCATTGTTCTCCTTATTGGTGTGTAGGAATCCAACAGATTTTTGTATGTTTATCTTGTATCCTGCTACTCTGCTGAATCTTTCTATTAGTTCCAGTGGATTTCTCATGGAGTCTTTAGGGTTTTCTTTCAAGGTTTTATATATGTCATCCCATTGCCTTCTTGCCTGCATGGTTTCTGCCGAATAATCTGAGCTTAATCTTATTGTTTCTCCTCTGTATGTGGCTTCTTGTTTTTCATGAGCTGCTCTCAGGAGTCTTTGTCTGTCTTTGGTTTTGGCGAGTGTGATTATGATATGCTTTGATGATTTTCTCTTGGGGTCTATCCTATATGGGGTTCGTTGAGCTTATTGGATGGCCAGCTTTTCACCTTTCATGATATTGGGAAGTTTTCTGTCAGCAATTCTTCAGTGATCCTCTCTGTGTCTTCTGTTTTCTCCCCCTGTTCTGGAACTCCAATGACTCACAAATTTTTGCTTTTGACTGTATCCCAGGTAACTCTCAGGTTTTCCTCATTTTTCTTTGTTCTTTCTTCTGAGTTTTCCTGAAACAGAGTTGTATCCAAGTGTTTGTCTTCAATTCCACTGATCCTGTCTTCCACCATTTCAAATCTGTTCCTCAGCCCATCCATGACACCATCCATTTCTGAAATCTTGTTGTTTACCTTTTGGATTTCTAATTGTTGTTTTTGTATATTTTCTAGCTGTGAATTTATTTTGGCATTTTGTTCCTGCATTATTTTTCTGAATTCTTCCAATTTTTTGTCTGTATTTTCCATGAATTTGTTTATTTTTCCCTCATTTTTGTCTGCTTTTTGCTTCAGCTCCTGGAGAACTCTGATTATTAGAGATCTGAATTCCCTATCAGGTAGTTCTAGTGCATTTTCTTCTACTGGAAAGCTATCTGGTGTTTTATTTTGGATGCCTACTGGAACCATCCTGTCCTGTTTGTGGAAATGTTTTGATATTGTCTGCTGTCTTTGGGGCATTCAGTAGTTATTTTTCTCATTTATTGATTGTAGATTTGTTTGTTTCATCCTTTTTTTTTTTTAATTTGGCTATGTCT
>NW_004444203.1:2231231-2263512 GCF_000243295.1 Trichechus manatus latirostris
GATACTTTTCATCTCCTTCTCCAATTGGCAGGGTCAGTCACTCAGATATGGTATAGCAGGGCATGTCTAGCTAAAGAGCAGTTACTGGGACGGGTTCTTCGAGGCACTTACTACAGCCACCAGGGCGGGTAGGTAATCAGTGCAGGGCAAGTTGCAGTAGGCCGTGCCTGTGCTGTTTGGTGGTGTGATGTTAAGTGCAAGGTTCAGGTAGGCAGGATGTAGAGGGGAGATTGTTATGTGTGGAGCTAAGATGGGTATGGGAGACAGGAGAGAGGAACAGGGGCCAAAAACATACAAACAAACAAAAAAGAGTGCGAGGAGAGCTTACTGTTGGAGTGGAGAGATGAGAGACTATGAAATGGAGAAAAACAAAAAGCGGAAAAAGAAGAAAAAGAAAAGAAAAGAAAAATAAATAAAAATCAGAAAGGGAAAAGAACAGCAAAGTTCCCAGGGATCCTACTGGTGTGACTATAAGGTCTGGGGAAGTTATTCTCAGGTGTTGCAGTACAGCCTGGGTATAAGGCATAGAGGTACTCAGCGTCAGGTATTCAGGGAACAGAAAGAGAAGGAAGATATAGACAGACGAGTAACTGTGTAATGAAGAAATACAAAAAGGGAAAAAGAGGGAAAAGAAAACAAAACAAAGTAAAAAAAAAGAAAGAAGAAGAAGAAAAGCCCCCCAAAAAATAGGAGGAAAAAAAAAAAACAAAACAACGAGGAAAGAAATGCCCTCAGGGATCCCTCTGCAGTCTGCACAAGCCAAGGGGGTAGGTTCCAAGCCATGCAGCAGCACCTGGCCAGAGCAGGCTGCCAACTCAAGAAAAGGAAAAGAAAACAAACAAACAATTCAAAACAAACAAACAAAGTCCCGGGATCCCACCAGCATGGCATCCCAGACCGGGAAGCAGTTCCCCACTCGAACGGAGCTCCACAGCCCCGCAGGAGGAAGCAAAGATGGCACAGGGAGCCAGGTATTTGAGTGAAAGGAGTGGGAGGTGGTGAGAGGTAGGGAAGAAATCAAAAGAAGCAGAAGAAAAAGCAACACCAGCAGCCAACAAAGGGCACTCAGACAGCCAGCTAGTGTGGGCAGGTGGAATCTAAGCAGCCGGTGCTTCCCAGACAAGAGACTGTGGCCACGGGAAGTAGAGGAGGCCAAGTTGGGGTGAAGAAGGGTGGGAGGTGAGGAAGCGTATATCGCAAATTACGGGAGCTCTGCAGTCCTTCAGGAAGAAGCAAAGATGGCACACAGAGCTGGGTATTTGAGTGAAAGGAGGGGGATGTGGTGAGAGGTAAGGAAGAAATCAAAAGAAGCAGAAAAAAAGCAACACCAGCAGCCAACAAATGGCACTCAGAGAGCTGGCCAGTGTGGGCAGGTGGAATCCAAGCAGCCGGTGCTTCCTGAACAAGAGACTGTGGCCTCAGGAAGCAGAGGAGGCTGAGTGGGGATGAAGAAGGGTGAGGGGTGGGAAAGTGTATATCGCAAATTACCAGTTATTCTGTCTCCACCTGGAAGCTCCATGAAGCTTCTTTCTCATACCTGCTATTTGCTGGTCTCTGATAGGAGTCCAAGATGGCAAATCCATGCTGCATTAGCTGATAGGGGACCTCTGCATGAATCTCTCTTCGCTCTCCATTCTCTGTCAGTTTTCTCACTCCATTGGTGCTTGGCTGAGTTCTTTACCTTTCCATTTGATGTTTTAGGGTTTCAGGATCACTGTTTTCTCTGTTTGGCTTAGTTTTTCAGATCTTTGCTGTGGAGGGACGGCATGGTGGTTCTGCCTAGAGCACCATTTTGCCAGATGTCCAAGAAATAATATTTTTAAAAACTAAATACCTGTCTGAATTTCTTAAACTTTTAATTTAGAATTTCTAATTTAACTAGGAAAAGTATCCTGGGTTTAAATTTGATATTTTATTTTTTTAATAAGCAGATTTTTAATGGAAGTTGCAGATCCTAAGAGACAACATCTTTTTACCGATAGAAAACATTTTCTTTTTTAGATATATTTGTATTGTTCCTACCATATTTTAGATTGTGATATGGGAAGTCCTAGCTATATTTGTTAATTATAGCTATGGAGGACAGTGAGAGGGTGCTCAGAGTAGTCATAAACAATGAGGAAAATGAAAGTGATTATAGTCTGTCATTTGAATCTCTGAATCATATTGTACTAATCCAACCAGAAAATTAAGTCTCTGAGAAAAGCCTGCTCAGTAAAGAAGCTACATTTAAGAAACTAGTCTCCATTAGATGTGTAAAAGGAAGAAAAAACTAAAATTAAAACTAAAGTTCTAGTGTAACAACACACATTTTAACATATCAATATTTTAACATACAATCCAATGAACTCAAATATCTTTGCCATTTTATTTTGTGTATACTCACACTATCATTATCAGAGAGAGCTTTTTATCCTCTATTTTGTAAAATGCTACAAATCTCATTCTGTATTTGGCTCTGAATGATTTAGTTGAGTTTCAAATGCTTATCTGAGGTTCTAAACTTTGCCCATTTTGTACTCATTCAGAAAATATTGTAAATTTAATCATTTAGAACAATTTATTCTGTGATAAATCAGTCTTAAACAATGGTTTAAGCAATAGGTTTTTCGCTTTCTTTTGTTCTTTTTTTATTTTTGGTGAAAATGCACACAACAAAACATACTCATGCAACAATTTCTACATGTATACATCAGTGTCATTGGTTACATGGACTTTGTCAACATTTTCACTTTCTCTACCTTTATTGTTTCACCGCCATTAACTTTCACTCTCTGTAATCCTTAAAGTTCTCATCTATATTTAAAAGTTATTGTTGTCAATTTGATCTCATATAGGTAACTTTTTAAAAGGGCACTGTGAGTTCAAGGTTGAGTTTTTATTAATTGAGCTAAACTGTTGTTTAGTTTAAAGATGACTTCAAAGGACAGTTTCAGTTCCAGATTTAAAGATTATTTCAGAACAATAGATTTGGGGTTTCCCTTTTCTCAAGGGATTCAGTAAGTCTGGTTTCCATAAAAATTTGACGTTCTGTTCCACATATTTTCTCCTTTCCGTCACGATCCATCTCCTGGATCCTTGATCAAAACATTGAGCAATGGTAGCTTGGCACCAATCATTTCTTCTAGTTTTATGGCAAAGGAGGTACTAGTTCATGAAGGCGATTAGACCTACAGTTCATTTCCTTCTCCAATTCCTGGGTCTCCTTCTTCTCTAGTGTTCCAGGCAAACAGAGACCAATTGTTGTATCTTGGGTGGCCACTCGAAAGCTTTTAAGACCCCAGGCACTACTTTAGTTTAACCAACAGGGTTAAACTGTTCCCCCTTCTGAAATGTAAATGACGGGGTTAAACTATTCCCCCCTCCTCCTATCTCAGCCAGGCTCTCTAAGTTCCTGATAAGACATTTCTGTGTTGACTGGGTAACAACACAAGGTTGTATTACTGCTTCTCTGCTCAAGGCCTCTTCACTATTAGTCAACTGCTCCACCCCACTCCCCTGCCACCCTCTATTCAGACATAAGCAATAAGCCACAAAGCTGGCCTTAGAGAAACTTCATGTGTCATACTCCCAAGCTGTTACATTGCACCCTAACGCACCCCCATACATGTTAATTAGTTCCTGAAATTGCCTGCCTACTCGCAGAAACTTCATGAATTATGCATAAGTTCCCTACCCTAAACCCTATAACTGCCCTAAAATCCCCAATTTAGGGGGGCTTGATTTGAGACTTAGTCTCCGAGCTCCTTGCTTGACCGGCTTGCACTAAAGTCTACTTGTTCTTTCTCAAAGGCCTGGTGTCTCTAAATTGACTCGAGGGGTCGCACCAAGCAGGACCCATTCCCACAGGGTTACACTATTCACCAAATGAGGACGTAGAACAGAAACTCTAAAAACCATGTTAGGCTAATTGACTAGATAAACCCATACGCCACGACCCTAAACCTTCAAGTTAAGATGTCTAGTTGTACCTAAGAAGTATTAACAAGTGCAGCATTATTTATTTATTTTGCTGCTGTCATTGTTGTAAAATTATATATAACACTATAGTTACCATTTTGCCCTTTTTTTTTCTGGTACACAGCTTAATTATATTTGTTACATTAGTCAAGTTGTGTAACCGTTACTCTTGTTGTTAGGTGCCATTGAGTTGGTTCTGACCCATAGTGGCCATATGCACAACACAAGAAAATGCTGCTCCGTCCTTTAGTCAATGCCAATTTTCTGATCACCATAGATAAAAACTCACTGTTTCCCAGAGAATGATTCTTCTTCTGTATCCCACCTCCCATCCCTGGTAACAACTAGTAACCACTGGTCTCCATACGTTTACCTATTCTTGTCATTTTATGTAAGTGAGATCATGCAATATTTGCCTTTTGTGATTGACTTATTTCACTAAGTATAGTGCCTCAATGCGATGGACTGAAACAGCGGCTGCAACAATGGGCTCGAACATAGCAACAATTGTGAGGATGGTGAAGGACGAGGCAGTGTTTTGCTACAAGTTAGAAGAGACGCAGTGGCTACTAACAATGTCTTCGAGGTTCATCCATGCTGTAGTATGTTTCAAGATTTCATTATTCTTTATGGTTGAGTAGTATTCCATTGTATGTATCACATTTTGTCTACCCATTCATCTGTTGATGGGTACTAGGGTTGTTTCTACCTTTTTGTTATCGTGAATAGTGGTGCTTCAATGAACAAAGGTGTGCAGATAACAGTTTGTGTTGCTATTTTAGGTCCCTGGGGTAGTTATGAGTTGGAATCAACTTGATGGTAACGAGTTTGGGTTTTTTTGGTTTTTAGGGTATGTATATATTGTCCCTATGAGTAGGAGCTGACTTGAGAGTGTATTTTTTTTTTTTTTTTGGGTTGGGGGTGGTGTATAGTTACGTAGGATATATAGGAGTGGAATTACTAGGTCATATGGTAGTTCTTTTTCTATTTTTTGGAGAAATTGCCATACTATTTTCCACAGTGGTTGTACCATTTTACATTCCCACCAGCAGTGCATGAGGGTTCTGACATCTCCACATCCTCACCAACATTTTTTGTTTTCTGTTTTGTTTATTT
Organism: Trichechus manatus latirostris; assembly: GCF_000243295.1. NCBI lineage: Eukaryota > Metazoa > Chordata > Mammalia > Sirenia > Trichechidae > Trichechus > Trichechus manatus. The sequence goes on from NW_004444203.1 coordinate 2,236,308, forward strand.
ATTTTTGATCATTGCCATTCTACTATAGGTGAGGTGGTATCTTATTGTAGTTTTGATTCGTATTGCTCTAATGCCTAATGCCTTGCACGTGTCTGTCATTTTGTCGTACTGTGGGGCTTGCATGTTGCTGTGATGCTGGAAGTTATGCCACCAGTATTCAGATACCAGCAGGGTCACCCATGGCAGACAGGTTTCAGCTGAGCTTCGAGACTAAGACAGACTAGGAAGAAGGACCCAGTAGTTTACTTCTGTAAAGAATTATTCAGTGAAAGCCTCATGAATAGTAGCGGAACATTGATATAGTGCCAGAAGATGAGCCGCTCAGGTTGGAAGACAATCAAAAGGTGACTTGGGAAGAGCTGTCTCCTCAAAGTAGAGTCAACCTTAATGACGTGGATGGAGTCAAGCTTTTGGGACCTTCATGTGCTGTTGTGGCTTGACTCAAAATGAGAAGAAACAGCTGCAAACATCCGTTAATAATCAGAACATGGAATGTATGAAGTATGAATCTAGGAAAATTGGAAATCATCAGAAATGAAATGGAATGCATAAAGATCCATATCGCAGGCATTAGTGACCTGAAATGTACTGGCATTGGCCATTTTGAATTAGACAATCGCATGGTCTACTATGCTGAGAACGATAACTTGAAGAGAAATGACATTGCATTTATTATCAAAAAGAACATTTCAAGATCTATCCTGAAGTACAATGCTGTTAGTGATAGGATAATATCCATACACCTGCAAGGAAGACCAGTAAATACAAATATTATTCAAATTTACGCGCCAAACACTAAGACCAAAGATGAAAAAACTGAAGACTTTTACCAGCACCTGCAGTCTGAAATTGATCGAACATGCAATTAGGATGCGTTGATAATTACTGGTGATTGTAATGCAAAAGTTGGAAAAAAAGAAGGATTGGTAGTTGGAAAAAAAGGCCTTGAAGATAGAAATGATGCTGGAGATTGCATGATAGAATTTTGCAAGACCAATGACTTCATTGCAAATACCTTTTTCACAAACATAAATGGCAACTATACACATGGACCTCGCCAGATGAAATACACAGGAATCAAATTGACTACATCTGCGGAAAGAGACAATGGAAAAGCTCAATATCATCAGTCAGAACAAGGCCAATGGCTGACTGCGGAACAGACCATCAATTGCTCATATGTAAGTTCAAGTTGAAACTGAAGACAATTAGAACAAGTCCAAGAGAGCCAAGTACAAACTTGAGTATATCCCACCTGAATTTAGAGACCATCTCAAGAATAGATTTGTTGTGTAATGATCAAAGACCAGATGAGTTGTGGAATGACATCAAGGACATCATACACGAAGAAACCAAGATCAAACTCACTGCCGTCAAGTCGATTCCGACTCATAGGAACACTATAGAAAAGAATGTAACTGCCCCATATGGTTTTCAAGGAGTGCCTGGTAGATTCAGACTGCTGATGTTTTTGGTTAGCAGTGGTAGCTCTTAACTGCTGCACCACCAGGGTTTCAGAAGAAAGCAAGAGATCATTAAAAACACAGGACAGAAAGAAAAGACCAAAATGGATATCAGAAGAGACTCTGAAACTTGCTCTTGAACTTTGAGTGGCTAAAGTAAAAGGAAGAAATGATGAAGTAAAAACTGAACAGAAGATTTCCAAGGGCAGCTCGAGAAGACAAAGTAAAGTATTATGACGACATGTGCAAAGAGCTGGAGATACAGAACCAAAAGGGAAGAACACGTTCAGCATTTCTCAAGCTGAAAGAACTGAAGAAAAAATTCAAGCCTTGAGTTGCAATAGTGAAGGATTTTATGAGGAGAATGTTAAACTACGCAGGAAGCATCAAAAGAAGATGGAAGGAATACACACAGTCATTATACCAAAAAGAACTGGTCGACGTTCAACCATTTCAAGAGGTAGTATATGATCAGGATTCGATGGTACTGAAAGAAGTCCAAGCTGCACTGACGGCACTGGCAAAAAATAAGGCTCCGGGAGTTGACGGAGTATCATTTGAGATGTTTCAGCAAATGGATGCAGCACTGGAAGTGCTCACTCATCTATGCCAAGAAATTTGTAAGACAGCTACCTGGGCAACTGACAGGAAGAGATCCATATTTATGCCTATTCCCAAGAAAGGTGATCCAACCAAATGTAGAAATTATCAAACAATATCATTAATATCACATGAAAGCAAAATTTTGCTGAAGATTATTCAAAAACAGCTGCAGCAGTATGTCAACAGGGAACTGCCAGAAATTCAGGCAGGATTCAGAAGAGGACATGGAACCAGGGATATCATTGCTGATGTCAGATGGATCCTGGCTGAAAGCAGAGAATACCAGAAAGATGTTTACCTGTGTTTTATTGACTATGCAAAGGCATTGGACGGTGCGGATCATAATAAATTATGGATAACATTGTGAAGAATGGGAATTCCAGAACACTTGATTGTGCTCGTGAGGAACCTGTACGTAGATCAAAAGGCAGTTGTTTGGACAGAACAAGTCAGGAAAGGTGTGCATCAGGGTTACATCCTTTCACCATACCTATTTAATTTGTATGCTGAGCAAATATTCTGAGAAGCTAGACTGTATGAAGAAGAACAGGGCAGCAGGATTGGAGGAAGACTCATTAACAACCTGAGATATGCAGATGACACAACCTTGCTTGCTGTAAGTGAAGAGGACTTCAAGCACTTACTGATGAAAATCAAAGACTGCAGCCTTCACTATGGCTTACACCTCAACATAAAGGAAACAAAATCCTCACAACTGAACCAATAAGCAACATCATGCTAAACGGAGAAAAGATTGACGTCAAGGATTTCATTTTACTTGGATCTGCAATCAATACCCATGGAAGCAGCAGTCAAGAAATGAAAAGACACATTGCATTGGGCAAATCTGCTGCAAAAGATCTCTGTAAAGTGTTAAAATGCATAGATGTCACCTTGAAGACTAAGGTGCACCTGATCCAAGCCATGGTATTTTCAATCGCATCATATGCATGCAAAAGCTGGACAATAAATAAGGAAGACTGAAGAAGAATTGACACCCTTTAAATTGTGCTGTTGGTGAAGAATATTGATTATACCATGGACTGCCAAAAGTACAAACAAAACTGTCTTGGAAGAAATTACAACCAGAATGCTCCTTAGAAGCAAGGATGGCGAGACTGCGTCTTACACACTTTGGACATGTTATCAGGAGGGATCAGTCCCTGGAGAAGGACATCATGCTTGGTAAAGTACAGGGTCAGCAAAAAAGAGGAAAACCCTCAACGAGATGGATTGACACAGTGGCTGCAACAATGGGCTCAGGCATAACAATGATTGTGAACATGGTGCAGGACCTGGCAGTGTTTCTTTCTGTGGTGCATAGGGTCACTATGAGTTGGAACCAACTCAATGGCACCTAACAACAACAGCAATGCCTAATGACTATCATCTTTTCATATATTTGTTGGTCACTTGAATATCATCTTTTTTGAAGTGTCTGTTTATATCCTTTGCTCATTTTTTATTGGGTTATTTATATTTTTGTTGTTCAATTGTAGAAAGTTTATATATATAAAATTGCAGCAGGATTTTATAAGTCCTTAACAACCCTGGTTAGGTTTATTCCTAGGTATTTTATTTTTTTAGGTGCTACTGTAAATGGTATTGTTTTTTTGATTTCCTTTTCGGATTTCTCCTTTTTGGTGTATAGAAACCCAAATGATGTTTGTGTGTTGAGTTTCTACCCTGTCACTGTGCAGAATTCTTCTATTAGTTCTATCAACTTTCTTGTAGAATCTTTGGGATTTTTTGATATACACTGTATTTTTATGCAAATAGGGCACTCCTTCTGTGTTTCTCAGTTTGTCAACTGTGCTCTTCCCCCATGATGTATTTTCATGAGTGTCTCTATACCAATATTTTTACATGTTGTTATAAAAAAAATAAGCATAGCACACTTATGAAAATGCCTAGAGGGAGGAGGGCACAGTTGGCAAATGTAGAAGGCTCATGTTATTTGCATAAAAATACAGTAGAAACATACCATCTACAAATAAAGATAATTTTACTTCTTCCTTTCCTATCTGGAAACCTTTTATTTCTATTTCTTGCTTTATTGCTCTGGCTAGGACTTCTAGTATGATATTGATAGAAGTGGTGTTTTAGTTATCTAAACCAAACAAATCAAACCCCTTGCCATCGTGTTGATTCTGACTCATAGTAACCCTCTAGGACAGAGTAGAACTGCCCCATAGGGTTTCCAAGGCTGTAAATACTTATGGAAGCAGACTGCCACATCTTTCTCCTGCAGAGCAGCTGGTGGGTTCTAATCCCTGATCTTTCACTTAGCAGCCAAGCACTTAACCACTGTGTCACCAGGGCTCCTTTTTAGTTATCCACTGCTGCTATAACAGAAATATCGTAAGTGGGTGGCTTTAGAAACCAGAAATGTATTCTCTCACAGTTTAGGAAGGTAGAAGTCCAAATTCAGAGCACTAGCTGTGGGGGAAGGCTTTCTCACTCTTTCGGCTCTAGGGGAAGGTCCTTGACTCATTTCAACATCTGTAGGCCTGGTGTTCCACAGATATCTCCATGTCTAGGACCTTCACAGTGACCCTGGGTCCAAAGGATTCACTATGCTCCCAGCTCTTCTTTCTTGGTAGTAGTGAGGTACCTCCCCTCTCTGTTTGCTTCTCCTTTTATCTCTTCTAAGATAAAAGGTGTGACTCAAGAAAGGGTATGACTTGAGTATGGGTGTGAATCAATAAGGGCATGACTTGAGAAAGGGTGTAACTAAAGATACACCCCATGCTCATTAACATAAAGAAGTCAGGATTTACAACACATCACAAAATGAAGAACAATGACATATCACAAAATGGAGTACAACCACCAACATACTGGGAATCATGGCCTAGAAAGGTTGAAACATATTTTTGGGGGACATAATTGAATCCATGATTCCACCATTTGGCTCCCCAAAATTCATGTCCTTTCCACATGTAAAATACATTCACTCCATCACATCATCCCAAAAGTCTTAAATAAACTTCAAGTCAATAATCTCATCTTCTTAATTATCTAAATCAAATATGGGTGCGATGTTAGGCATATTCCATCCGGAGGTAAAATTCTTCTTCGTATGAGAACCTGTGAAATCTAGAATACAAGTTATCTGCTTCCAAAATACAATGCTGGAACAGGCACAAGGTAGACATTTCTATTACAAACGAGAGAAGTTGTAGGGAAAGAAGGGATAATGGGCACCAAGCAAGTATGAAACCCACTGAAACAATTTATATGAACTCTTAGGCTTGAAAATAATCCTGTGTTCTCAAGACCCTCTAGGCAATGGACCTACCCTCCAGATTCTGGGTGTTGACTATACTTTCTGGATTCTGGGTGGAAGCCCAGTGGCCAGCTCCTCCTTCCAGGACCCCTGAGGTGGCAACTCTGCCCCTCAGCTTTGGGTGGCCCCATTTTCCTAATCATCTAAGTGGGTATCCCAACCCCTTGGCCCTGGAAGGGTCTGTTCTGCTACTCGGGCATGACAGCCTCACCCCTCAGCTTGGAAGACGGCCCCATTCCCCTGGAACACCTTAACAGCATCTCCACTCTCCAGAACTGAGTTGGCAAAGATCCAACTTTTTGAAACCTAGGAGGCTGTGATCCACTCCCACCTTTGAGATCCAGGAGACTGTGGCCCCACCCTCTGAAACCAAGAAGGCCTTGCTTACCATGTTCCTTCCAATAGTTCTGTTGATCTCCATGATGCTGCAGGGATAGTCTTTTTCTTTTCTTAGAGGATAACAGATGTAGCTCCTTTGACATGTTTCCTGCCTGTAGAGGTCCAAGAAGCAGACGGCCTTCCTTCCTTTTGTTCTTTCTCTGTTCACTTCAGTCTAAGCTGATGGGTTTTCTGCTGTGGCAGTTGGTTAGATCCATCAATCACCGGATTAATCTCTTTTAACAAAAGATTGTGTAGCCATTCCCTTGAAGTGTCCTTAGTTTGTACAAAGGAATTTCTCAGATCTTTAATTTCTGTTTTCATTTTGCACAGTTCATTTTTAAGTCCATCTCTTTCCTCTCGCATCTTACTATAAGCAGCAAGGAGAAACACGCAGCCCCTTTAAGATCTGGTTTAGAAATCTTATCATCTGAGTTCATCATTTACAAGTTCTACCTTCCACCAAACATTTGAACATGATTCAGACAAGTTCTTTGCCACTGCATAAAAAGCATCTTTCTTCCATTGTGCAATCACATGTTCATCATTTTCTTTTAAAGCCTCACCAGAAGCACATTTAACATCCACATGTCTAGCAACATTCTGTTGCTGGAGCTATATGTAGTCTCTAAGATGATATTACTTTCTCTATAGCTCTCCTCACTTCCTTCTGAGTCCTCACCAGAATTGCCTTTGACATCCATAACTCCACCAACAGTGTCTTCAATGCAATCTAAACTTTTACTTTTAGGCACTTTAAAACTCTTCCAGCCTCTACCCATTACCTGATTTCAAAACCACTTCCACATTTTTGGTATCTGTTAGAGCAGTACCTCACTCTTCCAGTACCAAATTCTATTTTAGTTATCTGGTGCTGTTATAACAGAAATACCACAAGTGGATGACTTTAACAAACAGAAATTTATTTTCTCACAGTTTGGGAGGCTAGAAGTCTGAATTCAGGGTATTGCTTCTAGAGAAGGCTTTTTCTCTCTGCTGGCTCTGAGGCAATGTCTTTGTCTTTTTTCAACATCTATGGGCCCAGAATTTCTTGGAGATCTCCATTTCTAAGAGGCTCTCAGCACAGAGACCTGGGTCCAAAAGATGTGCTCTGCTGCTGGCTCTTCTTTCTTGGTGGTAGTGAGTTCCCTCCCCTCTCTGCTTGCTTCTTTTCACTTTTACCTCTTGTAAGATAAAATGTGTGACTCAAGCAAGGGTGTGACTTGAATGAAGATGTGACTTGATTAAGTGTGTGACTTGAGTCATACTCTGTTATAAGGCTGTGACTCAAGATACACCTGACAGTGATCCTGCCTCATTAACATGTAGAGATTAGGATTTACAACCCATCACAAAACGAAAGATAATTATATCAGATCACAAAATGGCGGACCACCACACAGTACTGGGACTCATGGCCTACCCAAGTTGACATATATTTTTGGGAACACAATTCAATCCATGATAAGTGGTGATAGCAGAATTCTTGTCTCATTCCTGTTCTCAAGGGGAAGGCTGTATCAATTCAGTATGATGTTGGCAGTTAGTTTTTCATAGATGCCCTTAATCATGTTAAGAAATTTTCCCTTTTATTCCTACCTTGTTGAGAGTTTTATCAGGAGAGTGTGATGGATTTTATCAAATGCTTTTCTTGTGTCTATTGAGATTATTATGTGGTTCTTTTCCTTTGTTTTATTAATTTTTTGTATTACATTGATTGATTTTCTAATGTTGCACCATCCTTGCATTGCTGTTATAAATCACACTTGGTCACGGTGTATACTTATTTTCATATGTTGCTGAATTCTGTTCACTAGAATTTTGTTGGGGATTTTTGCATCCATGTTATGAGAGATATCGGTAGTTTTCTTTTCCTGTGATGTCTTTGTCTGGCTTTTGAATCAGGGTAATGATGGCTTCATGGAATGAGTTAGGCTATATTCCTTCCTTTTTTCTGTTTTGGAAGTGTTTGAGTAGGATTGTATCAATTCTTCTCTGAATGTTTGGTAAAATTCCCCAAACTGTCTGCTCCAAGGCTTGTTTTTGTTGGGAGGTTTTTGATGAGTTGCCTTATTATGAGTATGTTAAGATATTCCAACTCTTTTTGTGTTAGATAAGGTAGGTGATTTATTTCTAGGAATATGTCCTTTTCACCTAAGTTTTCAAGTTTGTTGGAGTACAACTTTTCGTAGTATTCTGTTATGGTCCTTTTTATTTCAATTGAGTCTGTTGTAACGTCTCTAGTTTCATTTCTTATTTTGGTTAAACTCTCGATTTTTTTTTTCTTTGTTATTCTAACCAGCACTTTTTCTATTTTATCTTTTCAAAGAACCAACTACTTGTTTTGCTGATTCTGTTTTTTTTGGTATTCTCCATTTCATTTATTTCTGCTCTGATCTTTATTATTTTCTTTCTTTGGGTAATTTTCAGCTTCTTTTGCCGTTCCTTTTTTATTTAATCAATTGATTTGAGATTTACTCTATTTACTCCTATTGATTTGGGATTTTTCTTATTTTTTAATGTAGGTATTTATTGCTATGAATTTTCCTCTGAGCACTGCCTTCACTTCATCCTATAGGTTTTGGTATGTTGCATTTTCGTTCTTGTTCACTTCTAAATATTTTTTAAATTTATTTCGTGGTTCCTTCTATGATTCATTGGTTGTTTAGTAGTGTGTTATTTGGTTTCCACATATTTGTTACTTTCCCTTTTAACTTATTATTAATTTCTATCTTCATTCTATTATGGTTGGAAAAGACAGTTTCTATGTTTCTATCTTTTTCAATTTCTTGAGATGTGGTTTATGTCCTAAAATATGGTCTATCCTGGAGAATGATCTGTGTGCATTGGACAAGAATGTACAATGGGCCGTCATTAGGTAGAGTGTTTTATATGTAAGTGTGTGTATATATATATATATATGTATATATATATGTCTGCTTTTTTCTGGTTGTTCTATCCATTATCAAAAGTGATGTATTAAAGTCTCCTACAGTTATTCTAGACTTGTCTATTTCTCCCTTCAATTCTGTCAGAGTTTGCTTTATAAATTTTGGAACTCTGATTTTAGGTACATAAATATTTATAATTGTTATATTTTCTTGATGAATTGACACTTTATCATTACATAGTGTCCTTCTTTGTCTCATATAATAGATTTTGACTTGAAGTCTGGTTTGTCAGACATTAACATTGTCACCCTCCTCTCTTTTGGTTACTTTTCCCTGGGTTTTTTTCCCCCATCCTTTGACTTTTAACCTTTTTATGTCTTTGCGTCTGAGGTGTGCCTCTTGTTTGCTCCTTTTATTAGTCTTTAGATTGCTCTTCTTCCTTGTTACTTCTTCCCAGGGCTCATGAGAGCCCCCATTATAGCTCTACTCATCTATCTGCACTGTCCCAGGTCAGCTTGCTCCAGTGTTTTGGCCCACACTGCGTCTACTTCACCTCTCTGTGTACATGTTGGCTATATATATACTGGGTCCTCTATTGCACTTTGGGTCAGCTGTCAGACAACTGCCAGGTGTTTCCTAAGCTTTTCTGTATTGTGCTGGAAAGGGTAAATGCAGTGGCATTCCTGAAATTTGACCAAGAGATTTGCTTCTGACTTTGGAGCCACCAGCTGGTGTGATGCATTTCTTGTGTAGGGCTGGTCTGGCATGTTTCTGATGTCCAGATGGAATGAGAGTGTTCCTGTGGTATCAGGCAAGGGTCAGGGTATTCCCACAGCATTTGGCAGGAGTGGGATTCTTGTTCTTGAGGCACTGGGCTATTATGGGCATGCTTATGATGTCAAAACAGGTGCTCCACAGTGGGCAGGGTGAGCTGGGTATGGGCTGCCTCAGTAGTGTTCCTGCCAAGGGAATATGGGTGGGGTTCCTGCTGGAGTCAGCTGGCTCCAGGTGGGAAGTTCAGTCAGTGGGTTCATCCCTCATAGATGTCTGGGTTGATGCGCATCCCCTGCCACCTCCAACAGATGAGCTTCACATGTAATATGTGATTTCAGGACCAATTCCTGTTGATTTTTGTTTGTTGCACTCTCCTGGGAAAAAAGAAGCAGAAATCAGTGCCCTTGCACTCTGCCTGCACCCCTCCCCTAAGACACTTGTTCCAGTATTTCTGTCCCTTGATTGGGAACTCCTTGAGTTCAGTTGACATCACTTACCCCAGGTAACACTCCTCTGAAGATTAACTTTATGCTATACCAGAGTTCCACTCTCTGCCTAGCCTGCCAAGTCCCTGCAGACCACCTCCCCACCTTGCTGCTCCATTCCACAATGGTTTTCTCAATATCTCTGTCTTGGAGTTTTTTTCCACATCATTTTGTCCCTGAGATCTTTGCTCGAAGGTGCCTTCTGCTGCCATCCCAAGATGGCCAGGGTGAGCTGGGCTAACCAATTAGGTAAGGAGAGTTGGCCAACCTCTGCTTTCCCATAGAATATATTCTATCTTTTCATTAATTCAGTGTTTCTTTCAGTCTGCCAAGCATTCAGTTGCTGTTTAGAATTGCAAGATCTTTGGTTGCATCGATTCTTACTTGTTTTCTTCTGATACAGCTGCAGGAGGACAAGGGTGTGCAATTGCTATACTGCCATTTTGCCCCTCTTCTTAAGCAACAGTTTTAATAATGTTATTTTTGGAATCATATAATCTGTCTGAAGATTTCCAAGGTCAGCTCAAGAAGACAAAGTAAAGTATTATAATGGAACATGCAAAGAACCAGAGGTCGAAAATCAAAAGGGAAGAAAACACTCCGCATTTCTCAAGCTGAAAGAACTAAAGAAAAATTTTAAGCCTCAAGTTGCAATACTGAGGATTCTATGGGTAAAATACTGAATAATGCAGGAAGCATCAAAAGAAGATGAAAGGAATACACACTCACTATACCAAAAAGAATTGGTCGATGTTTAACCACTTCAGGAAGCAGCATATAATTACGAACTGCTGGTACTGAAGGAGAAGTACAAGCTCCACTGAAGGCATTGGTGAACAGCAAGCCTCCAGGAATTGACAGAATACCAATTCAGATGTTTCAACAAATGGATGCAACCCTGGAAGCACTCACTCATCTATGCCAAGAAATTTGGAAGATAGCTACCTGGCTAACCTACTGGAAGAGACCTGTATTTGTGCCCATTCAAAAGACAGGTGATCCAACAGAAAGCAGAAGTTATTGAAGAATATCATTTATATGACAAAGAAGTAAAATTTTGCTGAAGATAATTAAAAGCTGTTGCAACAGCACATCAACAGGTAACTGCCAGAAATTCAAGCTGGCTTCAGATTAGGACATGGAATAATGGATATCACTGCTGTCAGATGGATGTTGGCTGAAAGCAGAGAATATCAGAAAGATATTTATCTGTGTTTTATCGACTATGCAAAGGCATTCAACTGTGTGGATCATAACAAATTATGGGTAACACTGCAAAGAATGGGAATTCCAGAACACTTAATTTTGCTCATGCAGAACCTGTACATAGACCAAGATGCAGTTGTTTAAAGAGAACAAGGTGATACTGTTTGGTTTAAAATCAGGAAAGATGTGTGTAAGGGTTGTAACCTTTCACCATACATATTCATATGTATGCTGAGCAAATAATTGAAGAATCTGGGTTATATGAAGAAAAATGTAGCATCAGAATTGGAGGAAGACTCATTAAAAACCTGTGATATGCAGATGACACAATCTTGCTTGCTATAAGTGAAGAGGACTTGAAGCACTTACTGATGAAAATCAAAGACTGCAGCCTTCACTATGGCTTACACCTCAACATAAAGAAAACAAAAATCCTCACAACTGGACCAATAAACAACACGTTGATAAAGGGAGAAAAGATTGATGTTGTTAAAAATTTAATTTTTCTTGGATCCAAAATTAATGTCCATGGAAGCAGTGGTCAAGAAATCAAACAATGTATTGCACTGGGCAAATCTTCTGCAAAAGACCTTTTTAAAGTGTTGAAAAACAAAGATATGACTTTGAGGACTAAGGTGCGCCTGACCCAAGCCATGGTATTTTCAATTGGCTCACACGCATGAGAAAGCTGGACAATAAATAAGGAAGACTGAAGAATTGACGCATTTGCATTAAGGTGTTGGTGAAGAACACTGAATGTACCAGGGACTGCCAGTAGAAGGAACAAATCTGTATTAGAAGAGGTAGTGCCAGGATGCTCTTTGGAAGAAAGGATGGGGACACTTCGTCTCACATAATTTGGACATGTTATGAAGAGGGATCAATCCCTGGACAAGGATGTCATGCTTGGTAAAGTAGAGAGTCAGCAAAGAAGACCCTCAATAAGAAGAATTGACACAGTAGGTGTAACAATAGGCTCAAACATAGCAATGATTGTGAGGATGGTACAAGACTGGGTGCTGTTTCATTCTGTCGTAGACAGGGTCACTGTGAGTCTAAACTGACTTGATGACACCTAACAACAACAACATCTGTGTAAATTACTCTTATTTAACCATTAGGAATCTATTCACTGAGTATTTTATGCTTTATCACGTATTTTTTTATTAGTAAAAATAAACCTCACATATGAATTTTAAAAATTGCTTCTTAAAAACAAAATCCGGAGTTTTCTAAATGTGTTCCGTAAATGTGTTATGGAGATAATCAAAGATAAGAATATTTTCCTTCACTCTTTTAAAAGCTGCCATATCTCCCAAATAAAGATTTGGGAAACTTATCCATAAATGATTGCATGTATTTATCCTAACAGGAAATAGAAAGTGTAAAAATTAACTCGCAACCTAACTTTCAATTTCTTCTCAGTTATTTTGGAGCATAAGTTAAATATATTGCATATTTGCTGAATGTCTACAATATAGAAGGAGCTGTATTTTCTTTATGATGTCTAATTTTGTTCTTTTGACACTGAGAATTTTATTTGGTATTGTTAGTAAAAAGGAACGTTCAACTCTTATTTTTTTCTTTTATGGTTGAAAGGTCAGGGCATGTGGTTGTGCAACTAGAGAGAAGGAAACAATTGCATAAGTAAGCTGGAAGTAATAAGACTATTCCTCAGATTTTTCCAATGCAAACTAATGGCAAATAGTAAAATATGATTGAGTGAAAACATTTTCTGATTACAAAAATGATATTATCAATGTATATAGCTTTACCTTGGTCTAAGAAGATGTAGTATATTTAGAATACCCGGAATAAGAAATGATCTATGTCACTTTCAAGCAATCATCACTGACTATTAATTTTTAATGACTCATTAAGTAACAGAGATCTACCAATCTTTTCTTTATTAAGGACTTAAATTACATCATTACTGTTGTGAATATCTCATATGCAGGATAAATGGTTGAATAGTCATCTAACGTCCATGAAAAGTCATGACCAATGTTTTCCTCTATAAAGAAAACTGAGTTATCTTCAGCACAAGTATAAAAGACTAAATGTCTTTGTCAGAAAACAAGAAATGCTAAATATAGATCTGTGAAAAGAATCCAGCTTTAATTGGCTAGACAAATTGATTTACATTATTTGAATGTAGATTCTTTAGGTGGAGCATGAACTCTATTCTCTCCAAAGCCCATTCCATGTGGATATATCTATTTCTTTATTCAGATTTATTGTTTTTGTCTCAAATATTTTGAAACTGTGCTGTTAGGTGCATATACATTTAGGATGGTTATATCCTCCTTGAGAATTTACTCCTTTATTATTTTATCATGTCCGTATTTATTCTTGATAATATCCTGTGTTTGGAAGTCTAAGTATAACTACTCTACCTTTCTTTTGGTTAATGTTTGAATGGTACGTCTTTATCCATGCATTTGTTTTTCTTACCAAAGTCTTTATGCTTAAGTAGGTTTCTTTTAGCTGTCATTGAGTTGGTTATTGTTTTGTTAATCCAACCTGACAATTTCTGTCTTTTTTTTGCTTTCTTTTTCTTGTTGTTGAAAATATACACAGCAGACAATACACCAATTCATCTATTTCTACAAGTACAGTTCAGGGACGTTGGTTACATTCTTTGAATTGTGCACCTATTCTTAGTTTCCTTTTCTGAGTTATTCCTCCCCCATTAACATAAACTCACTGCCTCTTAAGCTTCCTACCTAATATTTCAAGTTACTGTTGTCACTTTGATCCCATATAGACAGTTTTTAAAAGAGCATGATGCTCAAGGCAGATGTTTTTTGCCACTTAAGCTAAACTGTTGCTTGGGAGCCTGAAGACATTTTGCTGAATGAATTAAGTCAATCACAAAAGGACAAGTATTGTATGATATTATATAAAAGGACAAGAAAAAGCAAATGTATAGAGATCAAAGGTTATTAGTGGTTATCAGGGGCAGGAGGGAGGAGGAAAAGGTGGGATTAATTGTGATGGAAAAATTACAGTGATTAAGAGTAGGGTTGCACAGCTGAGTATTGTAAATGCTGTCAACAAGTTTTATACCTGTAAAAAGTTGAATTGGCAAAAGTTTTGTGACAGATACATTTACACAATGACAAAAAGAAAAAAAAAAAGAAGCTGCTGAAGTTACTTGTGTACATCTCAAAACCTCATGGGATTGTGTTCCTTGGTTTGGAGATTGAAGGTCCTGGTTTCATGTGACTTCCCAGTTAACTGGGCTAATAACTTGTTCAGTGCTTCTGTTCTACCTCGTAGTTCATTGTGTAGTGCCTGGGGTCTTAAAAGCTTATAAGCGGTCATCCAAGTCTCAACAATTGGTCTCTCTTAGCCTGGAGCAACATAGGAAGAAGGACAGTCAAGAATAGGAGGAGGATATGGAATGTATGACTAGTTGCCTCCAAGAACAACTGCCTCCTTAGCCATGAGACTAGAAAAACTGGCTGGTGCCCAGTAAAAATTACTGAACATTTTGATCAAAGAGTCTACAGAAGAATTCTAATCAAAAAGGGGAAATGTGGAACAGAATTGCAAATTCTCATGGACTCCAGACTTACTGGAGCCACGGAACCTGGATGAACCTGTGAAACTATTGCCCTGAGATAATCTTTAAACCTTAACCTATAAACATCCCCTGAAAGCTTCTCAGTCTCTGTCTTTTAACTGCTGTGTTTAGACAATTCACATTTAAAATTAATTATTGATGTAATTGGAATAAAATTTACCTTCTTGCTAGCTGTTTTATTTGTTACATTTATTTATTGTTTTCTTTTTCTAGTTTTAATTGAGCATTTTTATGATTTCATTTTATCTCCTCAGTTGACTTACTATTTATGCCTCTAATTTTACCATTTTTAGTAGTAGAATGGGTAAAGTTTAAAATATACATTTTAAAATAATCCTAGTCTGGCTTCAAATGTTATATCTCTTTTGTGTAGTGTAAGGATCTTATAACTGTGTATTTTTACTTCCTTCCTATCCCTTGTGCCATTATTATTTTACACTCATTTTTATGTATAAACATCAAATACATTCTTACTATTGTTGCTTTAAACAAATGCTCATCACTTATAACACTCCCAATAAGCTATAAATGTGATTATGTTTTAATTTTATTCCATTTATGATTCTCCTCATTGCTTTGTGTGGGTTCAAGTGTCTGATCTAAACCATATATCTACTACTTGAAATAATCCCTTTAACATTTCTGTAGAGTAAGTATGTTGGCAATAAAGTCCTTCAGTTATTATTTGAGCAATGTTTTAAATTTTTCTTTCACTTATAAAGGATAATTTACTGGACGTAAAAGTTTGAGTTGGTAGTTTTGTTTTGTCTTTTTTTCTGTGACCACTTTAAAGATGTCACTTCTTGTCTTATTGCCTGCATGGTTTCTGAGGAAAAGTTTGCTCAAATTCTTGTTTTTTTATGTCTGTAGGTACACCACCACCCTCAGCTGCCTTCAAGATTTCTCTTTGTCTTTGGTTTTCAGTAGTTTGAAAATGATGTGTCTAGGTGTGGGTTTGGGTTGTTGTTTGTTTGAAAGAAGACAGAAGAAGAATTGAAGTGCCTGAAATGTGGTGTTGGCAAAGAATATTGAACATACCAGGGACTGCCAAAAGAAGAAACAAATCAATCTTAGAAGAAATACAACCAGAAAGTTCCTTAGAAGTGAGGATGGTGAGACTTCAGTTTGCTTCCTTTCGACACGTCATTGAAAAAGATTAATTTTTAGAAAAGGACATTATGTTTGGTAAAGTAAAGAGCCAACAAAAATGAAGGAAACTCTCAGTGAAGTGGATTGACACAGTAGCCATAACAGTGAACTCAAACATATCGAAGATCATGAAAATGAAACAGGATTGGGCAGCATTTTGTTCTGTTATATATAAGGTCCTCCTGAGTTGGAACAGACTCAACGGCAAATAACAAGCGTTCTCTGAGCCTCTTGGATATGCCTGCAGGCTACAGGACTCAGTGTTCTTCCTTTTACAGATTAAACCCTTTGTTCTATAAAGGAGATAAGGACAAAGAATCTAGGCAGATTTCTAGTCTGAGTCTTTTATTCTCTTCCCCAAGTAAGTACTTCAGGGGATTCCTTCATCCTCCCCAGGAGAGCCTGGAGGAAAGGACCACAAGTATCAGTAAGCCCCCATGAGGTTCCTACACTCATGCTAACTCACACTCAGTCTTTATCAGTGTGTTAAAATTTACAGTTTCATTTTCCTACTGACTTCTATGGTGTTCAGTGGCATCTTTCCCAGGAAAACAAATGCTTGGGAGCTGTTTTTCCCGTCAGGCACCTGATTCTTTCTTCTCTCTATTTCTAGTTGGTTGCTTGCCTTGTGACCTCAGTTCTCTGATGAATCCAATAAATGTTAAATTGGAATATATCCAGAGTTTTTCTTTTGAGGACATGGGATGACATTCTTTCACCTCTTTACATCTTCAAGCAGAAACTGGAAATTCAAAAATAAATATTTCAGTAAATGCAGAGTTAGTGGAAATCAGTAAGAAAAGTGTTCAATGGCATTGGAAAATAAAAAAGGAAACAAATAAGCTATCTAATCTAATCCAAATATGCATGCATGTGCTGGGGTTGGGGCTTGCCAAGTGGGTAATTCCGGAATTGAGTACTATCCAGGTGTATGGTCAATAACAAAACAAATGAGAAGAGTACAGTGTCCTGTGTGAAGTGGAAGCTTGGGAGCCAATGGAAGAGAATGAAAAATCTAGTCACCAGTGTCAAGCTATTAGGCAAGAACAACCTGAAGATGCTATATATGGAGGACAGTAAGACATTGTAAAAGTCATCAAGTAATTCATCTATCTTCTAACATAGAGTTTCTGAGGAGCAGGAATTTTTAAACAGTTCTCTGCCTTTTCCATTTCATGAGTTTGATTTATAGAGTTTTAATCTGCTTACCAACGTTTTGGTTGTATTTGGTGTAATGCAGTCCTTGTTTCTCTTGAAAGTACTTCTCACTGACTTGCTAATGTGGTTACATACCACATTGCAGAGCTTCCAAAATCTTCTGTATGTTGAAACCAGGCAATTGTGACATTAAATGATGCTAAATTAACAACCTGTTGCTGGAAAGATTTCCAGGTAGAAACATTCCCAGGTGTTTTCATGGAGTGAGAAGAAAGAGATATCATACTTGCATTCCACGATGTTTTGGTCATAATACTTCTTGGACCAGTCCATGACCTACTGGAGAGTCCTAGATATTGCTAGTCACAAGCTTTAGTTTTCTGAGGTATTGATTAGCTGCGAAGATAGAGTTTAGTTATTAAAGAAAATAAAACCAGTAATGGTATACATAACCAAAAACCAAAAAAATCCATTACCTTCAAGTCAATTCTAATGCATAATGACCCTATAGGATAGAATAGAACTGTCCCATAGGGTTTCCAAAGCTGCAATCTTTAGGAAGCAGACTTCCATATCCTTCTCCAGCAGACCCACTGGTGGGTTTAAACAGCCAACCTTTTGCTCAGCAGACTGCGCTTAGTCACTGCGCCACCAGGGCTTCTCAGTGGTATACATAGACCTAAACCCATTGCCATCAAATTGATTCCAACTCATAGCAGAGTAGAACTGCCCCATAGGGTTTCCAAGGCTGTAAATCTTTACAGAAGTAGACTGCCACCATATGTTTCTCCTGCAGGGTAGCTGGTGGGTTCCAACTGCTGACCTTTCATTTAGTGGCTGAGGGCTTAACCACTGCACCACCAGGGCTCCTCTAATGGTATACATAGAGGATATTAAATAGAGCATAATGCTTCCACCCTCAGAATAATAGACTATGGGATGGGGATGAGGTAAGGCAAATATTGATAATATAATGAAACAACCTTGACTGGTGTGAAAAAAATCTTAATGAGAAAAACATAGGAAGTATTTGGAAATTTTAATTGTAAACAATCCTGCTTGAACATGCATGCATTTGATTATTTTCTGTTGAGTTCAAAAAAGTCAATTTTCTGAGTGGAGACTGGGAATCCCACACACAGAATTTTAATAAGAAATCAAAATGTACATATTGTTACAATCATTGGTAAACCATTAAATTAGATAAATTCAGTGTTGGTGTCGTCACAACATTTGAGAATCTCATTGTGTTACCTAAATGCTGCTGAAAAATATCAAGCAGCTTGAGGTATTCTCCATGAAAAATTACAAAATTAAAGTCATCGTGCAATTTAAGATTACACTAATTTGTGGACATTTATTATCTTCAATTTTTCAAGAGTGTGCTACAACATTGATACATTACCCTCAAATCAGTTTATAGGTTTACTATTTTAAGATACTTAGAGGAGACCATTCATTAACTTACTCCTATTATCTTATGCGCTAAATGCTAACAAAGAAGACTGCAAGAATAACTATGCTGTCTGAAATATCTGCCTATTCATGTCCAAGTAATTACTATCAACCAAATTTGGAAAATCATTCAACCAATGTTGAGTATATTTTGAGAAAGTCGGATAATACTATTTTAGCTGTAATGCTAGTATGCACTTCACTAATATTCCATATTAACTGGTTATATTTCATAGAAATAATTTTGGGTTTAAAGCAAGCATTTTAATTAATGTTTAAGATTAAAAAAAAAATCATAACATTAGGTAGCCTCATTCATAGCTAATTAATACATATCTACGTTCCCCCACCCCCTCAATATGTGGAACCATGTTATTTCACGCTGTGTAAATTCTAAAACTTGTGTTGTAAAGAAAACAGAGTAGACAGTGAAGTAAACATGTGGCTGAACTTTGAGTCTGCCACATAATTACCTGTGAGTTTTGAATATTTACCCAGGCTTATGTCATGGATTGAATTATGTCCCCCCAGAAATTTACGTATCAGTTTGGCTGGGCCATGATTCCCTGTATTGTGTGGTTGTCCTCCATTTTGTGATTGTAATTTTATGTTAAAACGGATTAGGGTGGGATTGTAACACCCTTACTAAGGTCACATCCCTGATACAATGTAAAGGGAGTTTCCCTGGGGTGTGGCCTGCACCACCTTTTATCTTTGAAAACATAAAAAGGAAAGGGAAGCAAGTAGAAAGGGGGGACATCATGCCAGGGAGAAAGCAGCCCCAGGAGCAGAGTGCTTCGTTTGGACCTGAGGTTCCGGTGCTGCGATGCGCCCAGACCAAGGGAAGACTGATGGCAAGGACCTTCCCCCAGAGCTGACAGAGAGAGAAAGCCTTCCCCTGGAGCTGACGCCCTAAATTTGGACTAGTAGCCTACTAGACTGTGAGAAAATAAATTTCTCTTTGTTAAAGCCATCCACTTGTGGTATTTCTGTTACAGCAGCACTAGATGACTAAGAGAGCTTACTCCTCAATTTTCTCATCTTAAGATTTGAAACGTAGCAATCTTCAAATGACTTCAGAAGATCAAATTAAATAATATATTTTAAGCACATAGAAAAGAGCTTGATACATTGGCACAAGAAAATATTTTCTTTCCCTTAAATGTGTTGTTGCATATTAAACTATGTCTCAAGAGAAATGGTCTGTTTTTTTGGCCACTATATTCATTAATTCACTTATCCATTTATTTATTCGACAATTATTTCTTGAAAGTTATTTGAGGCTCTGGGAATATAGCAATGAAAGATAAACACAAATGTAAGCCTATAGCAGGTTAGATTGTGATAACATAAGAAAAATAAACTGTGAAGGGGTAGTAGAGGATGATAAGTAAATGCCAAGAATCTGAGGCAGGAATCTGCCAGTGCAATTAAAGCTCACCAAGGAGGCTAGGCTAGTTGGAGTAAAATGAGGGAAGAAGTATCTAATAGGACAGGGGTAGCTGGGGTTGTGTTACATAGGGCTCATACTCATTCATTAACTAATTCTTACTCGTTACATTATGCTGCACATATCAGACACTGTATTAAGACTATGAAAACACTGGAGCACTCACTGGGTGTGAGATGACAACAAGGAAACTGGGAATTATCAGTGAAGGCAATAAGTGCTTTCACAGAAGTAAGGAATGCAAGGAAGGTGGCTACATGGAAAAATTGAAAGAATATATCATAGGTTGAAAAAGTGGCTTAAATTGAGACTTGAAGAAGGAATGGGAATTATTAAGGTGACTTGACTTAAAGAAGGGTTTTGCCCTTTCACAAGGTCGTGCAACATCACTACTAATTGCAGAACTTGTTCATCATTCCAAAATAGAAGCCCAGGACTCATCATTCCAAAATAGAAGCCCAGGACTCATCAGCAGCCACTCCCCATGTATAGGGTTGGTATGAGTCAGAATTGACTCCATGGCAATGGGTTTGGTTTTTTTGGTCTAGTCCCAGGCTGGAACCAAAAGCGATTAATTACTTGTGTGAGTGGCCTTTCTAGCCATGGTCTTGTTACTCCCTTGGGACAGAAGTATAGAAAACCAAACAAACCTGTTGCTGTCAAGTCGATTCCAACTCATAACAACCCTATAGGACAAGCGGAACTGCCCCATAGAGTTTCCGACATTTTGGTTAGCAGCCGTAGCTCTTAACCACTGCGCCACCAGGGTTTCCAATCTAAGTATAGTACCTGTCACGTTGGCTGTCACATGGTAGGTGCAAAGTGCATGGCAGCCATTAATACTTTTACTGTAACTTCCAAAGGAAAATGTTACAGTTTTCTGTTCTTTACACATCACTCCTGTGCAATTTATGAGGTTCCTGAATTGATGATTTTGTCATCCATTAGATTAGTGTAATTTAACATTATCCAAAACTTGACAGCTAATGAAAGATGTGGTAGTTTTATAACAGTTTTGTTTTAAATGCTTCTTGTAACAATTAATTTTTAATGCTTCATTGCCTAATGTAACCTTATTTCTTCTAGATTGTCATGCAACTATCACCAATATATCAATACTTAAAACATATTTTGTGCTTTCCTTGCTTAAAGAAATATATTTTTAGCTTTGCTCCTAAGAATGCACCAGTCACTATAAGCAAAACTCATTTATATCATAGATTAATAGTTCTTGCAAACATGTAGATTCATGGAATTAAAGTCATATTTCAGGAGTCTGCCAATGTAACATCCCCCTGAATGTTAAACATCAGTGGAATCCACTTTTCCATGTCACTAATTTAAAAGAAGAAAATTAAACAAGTAGCCTCCTCTTACAGGTTTTACTTTAATGACGTCTTAGGGAATGTCATTTAACAACTGACAGGTTTAAAATGTTACTGAAAACAAAGTACTTGAATGGAAACATTTTGAAATGCCATGCTATGCACACGGAGTACTTGGCCTCATTTATATTCATCTTCTAACTAATATACATAAAGCACATCTGGCATTTGGTATTTTGCATATAAAAATATTACACATCCTTGTCAGTACCAAGTATATCCACCTACTTCTGATATTCAATAAGAAAATCCGTTAATATTAGGAAAAGTTTAACAATTAAAGGTATTATCTATCCTTAGTTTTAACTCACAATGACACACAAGGACTGGAGGAATTATCAAATGCATGTAAAAAAAAAAATTAGTTTAAAATTCTTTAGTTAGAGAGCAATATTAAACATATTTATTGTTCTTTTCTTTTAAATGGGAATTATATCTTGGTGTTCCCTTATCAAGTACAGTTCCCAGCACCTAATAGCCATACAGTAATATTTAATTGAAGAATTAATCTGATTCTTTGTTGCAATAACTTATTGCAAAGTATTTATCACATGCAGGTTCCAGGATAAATACTTTACATGGACTTTCAAATAACAAATAATAGTATTAAATATATTAAAAAATACAGATTTTTTTTCTTACTAATAATTAATTTTGCATGTGATGGAATCTTTTTTCCTGCACTCTCTTTTATCTTCTAAGGACTTGGCAAATACTAATCTTTTTTCTCTCTTTAAAACCTGTTAGCCAGGAATACTAAAGGGAGCATTCAAAATTCAGTTTTAGGTACTCCAAGAGACAGACGTTTTAATCATAGCTAAACAGAAGACTGGCTAAGAACATACTATTTTTCAGTGTAAATAGTCTCATTTTCTAGTAAATGTTCTGCACAAATATTTCAATCCTGGTACCTCACCCTCAGCTCTGTCCATCCAGACGGTAGCAGTATGGAAACAGAATAGATCAATGACACACATTTGTAGTGGTCTGAGGAGAAAAAGAGACTGGATTCAGATGGAGTAGCCCCAAGGGAAATAAAGAAAAGACCAGAGATTTGGGTTTCCTCATTGCCATGGACTGGTGGGGCTGCCCTGAATTCGTCTGTGTCTGTAGGAGAGGGTACACTGAAGAACAGAAGTGGTAAGATGAAGCAGAGAGCATGGCCACTAATGAAAAACCAATCCCCTTTGAACTTTGTAAGAATTAGAAGATACAATTCTAACCTGAAGCAGGAAACTATTTTGTACACAGTTCTTGACCTCATGTAAATGCATGCCAAATAATACTAGAGATATTGATTTGAAAACTACCTGTATTAGGAAAGAAGAAAGATCTCAGAATCAATAACCTCACATCTACTTTAGGAAAAAGGAAAAAGAATAGCAAACTAAACCCAAAACAGCAACAGGAAAAACAAAATACTGACAAAGTGTAAAGTATAATAGAAAACATAAAAACCAAAAGAAAAAAATCAATTATCCCAAATGTTGGCTTCTGAAAAAGATCAAGAAATTCCAGATTAATAAGAAAGTACTATTGAAGATGTTATGGCAACAAATTAGACAAATTAGATAGAATGTTCAAATTTCTAGAATGACACAGATTACTGAAACTGATTGAAGAAAAAATAGAACATCTGAATAAACCTATAAAAAGAAAGGAAATTTAATAAGAAATTAAAATCTTTCCACAAAGAAAAGCCCAGGCCCAGAATTCTGTGAAACAATTAGAAAAATATATAATACCAATCCTTCACAAACTCTTCTGGAAAAAAAAAAAAAAAAGAAAACTTCCCACAACTAAATGGATTTATCCCATATGTGACAGGTTGATTTAATACATGAAAATCAATTTATGAAATACATCATAATAATAAAGGACAAAACACACACACACACATACATATTGTTTCAATAGCTGCAAAAAAGCATTTGACAAATAACCATTCATGATAAAATATGCTGAGCAAATTTGGAATAGAGGGGAACTTCCTCAATATGATAAAGATTATTTACAAAAAACCTACTGCTAACTTTCTACATAATGATGAAAGACTGAGCGCTTTCTGTCTGAGATGAAGACTGAGACAAGGATGTATGTTCTCATCACATCCATTCAATATTATACTAGAGGTTTTGACAATGCAATCAGGCAAGAAAAATAAATGAAATGATCCAGATTGGAAAGGAGGAAGGAAAACTGGTTTTATTCACTCATTGTTATGGATTGAATTGTGTCTTCCAAAAATATGTGTTGTAAATCCATACCCCTATACTTGTGCATGTAATCCCATTTGGGAATAGGGCTTTACTTTGTTATGTTAATGAGGCCATATCAGTATAGGGTCTTTCCTAAGTCAATCACATTTAAGATATAAAAGAGCAGATTAGGTACAGAAGAAAACAAGCAGAGATGGGTAAAGATAGATGCTATGTGGAGATCTCCAAGGAATGCCAAGAAGAATGCTAGAGAAGCTGAGACAAGAATTTTTGCTGACAGAAGACAGAGAAAGCCTTTCCCTAGAGTTGAATTTGGACTTCTGGCCTCCTAAGCAAACCCAGGGCCACTGAGTCAATTCTAACTCATAGCAACTCCATAGGACAGAGTAAAACAGTCCTGTAGGGTTTCTAAGGCTGTAACCTTTATGGAAGCAGACTGCCACATCTAGTGTGGAACAACTAGGGTGTTCCAACTGCTGACATTTTGGTTAGGAGCCAAGTATTTAACCACTGTGCCAGCAGGGCTCCTCAGCCTCCTAACCTCTGAGAAAATAAATTTGTTTGTTAAAGACACTCACTTGTGGCATTTCTATTATAGCAGCACTAAGAAACTAAGACATTTGTGAAATGATTTTGAATGTAGTAATTCTAAGGGATCCCCCCAAAAATAATAAAACATAATAAACTAGAACTAATAAACTAATTCAGCAACTTCACAGGATACAAGGCCAATAAAAATCCATTGTATCACTATATACTATGAACAATCCAAAAATGAGAGACAATTCCGTTTACAATAGCAACCAACAAAATAAAATGCTTAAGAATAATTTTATAAAAGGAGCAAAAAGTTTGTATATTGAAAACAGCAACAACAAATAAAATCTGAAAGAAATTAAAGTAGCTTTATATAAAGGGTGAGACAATCTATATTCATAAATTCATAGACCCATTATTATTATGATGGTTATTCTTTTCGAATTGATATATAGATTCAATGTAATCTCTATGACCTAAAGATTCAATGTAATCCCTATGAAAAAACCCCAGGGGGATTTCTTCTCTTTTGTTTTTTTTTGGAACAATTGACAAGTGGTTATTGAAATTTGTCTGGAAATGAAAAATTATCACGAATATCTGAAACAACTCTGACAAAAAATAATAAATTAGCCAACTTATACATTTGCATTTCAAAGCTTACTGCATGATACAGTAAGCCAGACAGTGGTATTGGCACAGATTAGGCATATAGATCAATGGAAGAGAAGAGTAAAGAAATAACGCTTCCATTTAGAGGTAGTTGATTTAGACAATGGCACCATGACAATTTAATGAGAAAAGAAGTCTTTTCAACAAGTGGTTCTGATACAATTGGATATCCACTTGCAAAAATGTAAATTTAGACGCAAATCTCACACCATACACAGAAGTTCTCTTGAAATGGATCATAAACCTAAATGTAACAGCTAAAATTATAAATGCTATAAATGGTACATATAAGAAAAACTTTATGAGCTTGGGTTCGGTAGATTTCTTAGATATGACACCAAGAGTGTAAGTGATACATATTATATAAATATATATATAATTTGGACTTCAACAGAATGCAAAGTTTTTGCGCTTGAAAGACAACTTCTAGAAAATGAAAAGACAAGCCCCAGATTCGGAGAGAATAGTCTGCGAATTGTATACCTGATTTGATAAAATTAAAGATACATAAAGAACTGCCTCCAGTCAATAATAATAAGAGAAATCAGACAGTAAAAAATTACTAAAATATTTGAATAAACATTTCATCAAAGAAGGTGCAAACAGCCTCTGGTATGAATTGAATTATGTCCTCCAAAAATCTGTGTTGTAAATCCTAACTCCTATACCTGTGCTTATAATTCCATTTGGGAATAGGTTTTCTTTGTTATGTTAATGAGACAATATTAGTATAGGGTGTATCTTAAATCAGCCTCTTTTGAGATATAACAGAACAGATTAAGCAAGGAAGCAAGCAAGCACAAATGAAGGGCAGATACAAGCCACATGATTATCAAGGAGCCTGACGATAGAAGCTGAAAAGAGATGAGGACCTTTTGCTGGAGCAGAGAGAATCTTCCCTTAGAGCCGGCACCTTAAATTTGGACTTGTAGACTTCTAAACTCTGAGAAAATAATTTTTTGTTCTTTAAAGCCACCCACTTGTGGTAGTTCTGTTATAGCAACATTAAATAACTAAGACAACAACTGAGCACATGAAATGGCACTCCACATTGTTAATCATTAGAAAACATTTTTAATTATCATGTAGGAAGTTTTATGAAATAAGGCACTAGAAATTATTCCCCCAAAATTAATATATTTATAAATGTTAAATTTAATAAACTCTCTTTATCAAGACACTTAAAAAAATAGAACAAGGAGTAAAAAACCAAAAGAACATGTTTTTAACACCAGCAAGTACAAGAGGGTTAGTATTGAGAAGCTATAAAGAACTCCAAAAGATACACTGATGTACAAGAAAAATACAATTCATAAAAAATGGACATAACGTATAAGCAAACATTTGACAGCAGGAAAACATAAACCAATTAAAATATGAAGTTATTTTATTAATGAAATACAATTGTATAATATTATTGTGTAAAACCCATTTGACGCCATATTAAAACGTGATATTTTTCAGTATCATATTCAATAACTCTTAGTTCAAGTTGCCAGGAGCAAATCTCTTAAAATATTAGATAAATCAAGTTTTACAATATCCATATATATTAACCCCACAACATTTAGAATATTGGAATTTTTTATTTTTAGTGTTCTGATGTCTACCATGAATTTAAATTATTTATCTAAAACTATAAAGTCAAAAACCAAAGCAGTTGTCACTGAGTCGATTCCAACACAGGGCAACCCCATGTATTACAGAGTAGAACTGTTCCATAAGGTTTTCTTGACTGCAATCTTTATGGAAGCATTTCTAGGCCTTTCTTTGATGGCTCTGCTGGGTAGGTTTGAACCACCAACTTTAATTGCCAATCTTGTAGTCGATTGCAAACCATTTGCACCATCCAGGGACCTTCTAAAACTATAAAAGATGTTAAAACACATGTTAAAATTCAATGAACACAAATCTGTCCATACACTGCATGTTCTGAACATCATTTTAATCCCTTGGATTTCTTCCCTTCCATATGTATATATCAAATGTTCATAGATTCTATGTTTTTGACTATCATCCTTTCTTCAATTTGAAAGACACATGAAACCATAAGGTTTGACTTTTTCTTCCCCTGCTTTTTCAAGGGACTTATATGGAGTGTCTTGTTGAGATGGAGTCTAACTGCAGGACTACCCCATTATGGTTTTTCCTTAGATAGAGGTAGAGAAGATTGAAGTTAAAACAAAACGAAAGAAAAAACATGCTTATAAATAAATAAAATGAGTTAACATAGGAGCAAACCATGAAAGATCTTTGCACTCGTAAATCATAATAGTGCTGAGGCAGTATAAACTACATTAAAAATAAGGAAAAGGGCTACATGCTTCTTTCCCTTTTACTTTTGAAAATCAGATTATTGTTTAAGAAATTGGTGGCCAAATTTTTTCATACTCTCTACTCACTATATGAGAAGACTTCGTTTGTACAGTGTTTTATACACGCACACACACATACACACATATGTGTGTGTGTGTGTATATATATATATATATGTATATGTAT
>NW_004444203.1:2263612-2289274 GCF_000243295.1 Trichechus manatus latirostris
GGTCGGCAGTTCAAATCCACCAGCTGCTCCTTGGAAACCCTGTGGGGCAGTTCTACTCTGTCCTATAGGGTCGCTATAAGTCAGAATTGACTCAACGGTAACGGGTACATATATAAATGTGTATCTATGTCTTACAACTAAAGTTGACACACATTAATACATTTCAGGGAAGTTAGTTCCCTCTCATTCATTTTCTCTGTTATTAAAATGACTGCCATTTGAGGGTTATCTTACAACATAATTGCTTTTTTTGTAAACAATATCACACATTATTTTTACATTGAATATATAATTCTTAAAAGTATCGCTGTTTAAAAAGCTCACTTCTCTTCACGAGATACTTTAATTCCTCTTCACCATGAGTCAGAAATGACTGAACGGCAAAGAGTTTTTTTTTTTTTTTTAATATGGGAGTTTTATTACCTTTAGTACTTAGTAAAATTAGACTATCATACACTTGTCTAATACATAATCTAGTAGAAAGAGCCTCTCCATACTTTGTGATTTTCTGAAAGTAGAGGCCATGTTGTCTTCATCTTTGTGCCTTCCTATACTTCTCTCAGGAAACCCTGGTGCCGTAGCAGTTAAGAGCTTCAGCTGCTAACCAAAAGGTCAGCAGTCACTCCTTAGAAACTCAATGGGGCAGTTCTACCCTGTCCTATAGGGTCACTATGAGTAGGAATCGACTCGATGGCAACAGGTTAGTAGTTAGTTACACTTCTCTCAAAGCTAGAGTCCGACATATGGCAATTGTTCAAGAACCATGAAGTTGAAAGTATAAGTAATATAGGAGACAAGACTAAAATATATCTGATATGCTCACTGATATGCTTTACATTGTTCCACTGATTGTGGCTTTATATTTTGTGGAGATGCTTTCAATGATTAAATAAATAAAACTGATAACATAAAACAGAACTTTCAAAGTTTGTTTCAAGTTTTCAATGATCAAATGATCTTGAAAAGAGCTGAATACCACAACCCCACTTGTAGCTGCAAAATACATCTGTTAATGTATAAACAATGCTTTGCATTAAGTTTTTGTTTAAAAATTCAGAATCATCTTAATTTATATTTTTTCCTACTAACTTCTTTTTAAAATGGACAAAATATTTCAGAGCAACTTTCCCAAAAAATCAAAAGCTATCCTGGATGTTTATAGCAGGTTTGAGAAAAACAAAAAGAAAAATACGCACAAAAAATGTATTAGGTCATTTATATCTGTATAGGCCCATATTTCATTATCTACCGCTACTTTTATAAAACATGTTTTGATCCCAGATAATTTTTAGAAGAGGTTAAAGGTTATAGTTATAGTGCAAATGAAA
This sequence comes from Trichechus manatus latirostris, assembly GCF_000243295.1. NCBI lineage: Eukaryota > Metazoa > Chordata > Mammalia > Sirenia > Trichechidae > Trichechus > Trichechus manatus. The sequence goes on from NW_004444203.1 coordinate 2,264,941, forward strand.
CTCTACTGAAGAAACAACTAAAAAAAAAAAAAGCTTTAATTTTCTCGAAGTGAATGACTGGAAAACAGAAATGGAAACTTTGTCAAGTTTTAATCATCCTTATCTATGGAAATCTAATCCGCTATTTCCACAACTCATCTGTCAGTTAGTTTGTCAGACTGTGGTGCCTTGCTGTGATGCTGGAAGCTATGCCACCCGTATTTCAGATACTGGGAGGGTCACCTATGGTGGACAGATTTTGGTGGAGCTCCCAGATTAAGACAGACTAGGAAGAAAGACCTGGTGGTCTACTTTAAAAAAAATTGGTAAGTTAAAAACTTATGAATGGTAGTGGACCATTGTCTTATATAGTGCTGGAAGTTGAGCCCCTCAGTTTGGAAACAAAACCCATTGCCGTCCAGTTGATTCCTACTCATAGCAAGCCTATAGGACAGATTATAACTGCCACACAGGGTTTCCAAGGAGTGGCTGGTGGATTCTAACTGTTGACCTTTTGGTTAGCAGTCAAGCTCTTAGCCACTGTGCCACTAGGGCTCCCTCAGGTTGGAAGGCACTCAAAATAAAACAGAGGAAGAGCTGCCTCCTCAGAGTAGAGGCTACCTTAATGACGAGCATGGAGTAAAGCTATCAGGACCTTCATTTGCTGACGTGGCACAACTCAAAATGAGAAGAAAAAGCTGCAAACATCCATTAATAATCAGAACACGGAATTTATGAAGTATAAATCCAGGAAAGTTGTCAAAAAATGAAAAGTTAAAGAACAGATGATTTATGGGATGATCAAGGACATCATACATGAAGAAAGCAAAAACATAGTCAAAAAGAAAGGAAAGAAAAAAATAAAGAAAGAAAGAAAAAGACCAAAATGGATATCAGAAGAGACTCTGAAACCTGCTCTTGAACATAGAGGAGCTAAAGCAATTGAAAGAAATGATGAAGTAAAAGAGCTGAATAGAAGATTTCAAAGGGTGGCTAGAGAAGACAAAGTAAAGTATTATAATGAAATGTGCAAAGATGTGGGGTTAGAAAACCAAAAAGGAAGAACATGCTTGGCATTTCTCAGGCTGGTAGAACTGAAGAAAAAATTCAAGCCTCCAGTTGCAATTTTGAAGGATTCTATGGGTAATATACTGAATGATGCAGAAAGCATTAAAAGAAGATGGAAGGAATACAGAGAGTCACTGTACCAAAAAGAATTGGCCGATATCCAGCCATTTCAGGAGGTAGCATATGATCAAGAACAGATGGTACTGAAGGAAGGAGTCCAAGCTGCACTGAAGACATTGGCCAAAAACAAGGTTCCAGGAATTGATGGAATACCAATTGAGATGTTTCAACAAATGGATGCAACGCTGGAAGCACTTACTTATCTACACTAAGAAATTTGGAAGACAGCTGCTTGGCCAACCAACAGAAGAGATCCATATTTGTACCCATTCCAAAAAAAGGAGATAAAAAGTAAAGCAGAAAGTATTGAATAATATCATTAATATCACATGCAAGTAAAATTTTGCTGAGGATAATTCAAAATGACTCTGCAAAGGCATTTGACTGTGTGGATCATAACAAATTATGGATTATTTTGTGAAGAATGGGAATTCCAAAACACTCAGTTGTGCTCATGCAGAACCTGTACATAGGCCAAGAGGCAGTCATTCGAATAGAGCAAGTGGATACTACTGGTTTAAAATCAGGAAAGGTGTGTGTCAGTGTTGTATCCTGTCACTTATTCAATCTGTATTCTGGGCCAATAATCTGAGAAACTGGACTATATGAAGAAGAATGAAGCATCAGGATTGGAGGAAGACTCATTAACAACCTGAGAGATGCCAATGCCAAACCTTGCTTGGTGAAAGTGAAGAGTACTTGAAGCACTTACTTATAAATATCAAAAACTACAATCTTCAGTATGGATTATACCTCAACATAAAGGAAACAAAAAATCTTCAAAATTGGACCAATAAGCAACATCATGATAAACAGAAAATATTGAAGTTGTCAAGGATTTCATTTTACTTGGATCCACAATCAACGCCCATGGAAGCAGTAGTCAAGACATCAAATGACGTATTACATTGGGCAAATCTACTGCAAAGGACGCCTTTACAGTGTTCAATAGCAAAGATGTCACTTTGAGGACTAAGGTGCACCTGGGCCAAGGCATAGTATTTTCAATCACCTCAAATATATGAGAAAACTGGATAATAACCAAGGAAGACCAAAGAAGAATTGATGCATTTGAATTTTGGTATTGGCGAAGAATAGTGAATATACCACAGACTGCCAGAAGAATGAAAAAATTTGTCTTGGAAGACGTACAACCATAAACTCCTTGGAAGTGAGGATGGTGAAACTTTGTCTCATGTACTTTGTACATGTTATCAGCAGGGATCAGTTCCTGGAGAAGGACATCATGCTTGTTAAAGTAGAGGGTGAGTGAAAAAGTGGAAAACTCTCAAGGAGATGGACTGATACCATGGCTGCGACAAGGGGCTCAAACATAGCAATGATTGTGAGGATGGCTCAGGATAGGGTAGTGTTTCATTCTGTTGCACATAGGGTTGCTATGAGTAGGAACTGAGTCTGCACCTAACAAGAAGAACAATTGCTTATTAGACAGGTTCCATGTTTAGCATCCAAGTCATAAATATTTTATATTCTCAACTTCTCTTATTGTCAGAGAAAAGCAGTTTATAACCATAAGCCCTGATTAAAAAAATAGTTTTATTGACGGTGTTTTGCTCAGGATTTTTCTAGCAGATGATGATGCTCAGCTTAAAGGAAAATTCATGTATCTTACTACATATTTTCTTTGATTTAAGTTGTGAAATAAATATTTTTTGCACATTTTATAAATAGACGTGGGAGACATGCTTTTTAGTTCTATGTGTATAAAAATATTTATACTTTTGAGAGTTTTAGAGAAGAAAAATTTAACTTTGTTAACACGAACATGTTCTAAGTGCTAATTAATCACTACACACTTTCTTGAAAACAACACCTATTAATCGCCCAAATATACTGGAACCCATTTTTGGAAATGCTGAATTAACTGAATCAAATCCAAATATATTTAACTAACCAATCTGTATTTCTAACTATAATTCTCTTTCTGCAAATAAGGTGGAAAAAATAGAAAAGCTGCAGTCATACACAAATCTAGGAATTGCTATATATGTTTTGGGAACAGCAGAAATGTGACACAATCTGCGTATGTTACTGTCCTCTGTATCTACACCTCTGTGCTTGAATTAGTGATAGTCATAACCTGCATAGGTAATATGAGATAATCACCTAGCCACAAAAGTATTTAGTTGTCTTTAATATTTAGTGTAGAAGCAGAAGGGAAAGTTGCTTTAGGCATAAGGGAATAATACCAGATGAAAGTTAAATCTACACAAAGGAATGAAGAGCCTCGGAAATTGTAAACAGAGCAATTAATATAAAAGTGTTATTTCTTTCCTCAGTTTTTACTTTAAAGGACAGGAAAGTTACAGACTGTGTGTTACATTTATGTGGTTGTTGTTTCAATTAACTTGGTTATGTTGTTGTTATGTTGGAGTCAGCCCCAACTCATGGAAACCTTACATATAACAGGGTAGAACGTGCCATCTTCATGATCATTGGTATGTTTGAGTCCATTGTTGCAGCTATTATGTCAATTTATCTCATTGAGGGTTTCCCTTGTTTTCATTGGCCATCTACTTTACCAAACATCATGTCCTTTTCTAGCGACTGGTCTTCCTGATGATATGTCCAGAGTAGGTGAGTCAAGTGTCGCTACCCTGACTTATAAGGAGCATTCTGGTTGTATTTCTTCTAGGAATGATTTGTTTGTTCTTTCTGCAGTCCATGGTGTATTCAATATTCTTCACTAACACCGGCGTTCAAATGCATCAATTCTTTTTCTGTCTTCCTTTTTCATTAACCAAGTTTTGCACGCATATGAGGCAACTGAATCAACTTTAATCAACTTAAGTCTACGGCTTGATGAGTTTTGACAAATGTTTGCAATCATGTAACAAACATCCCAATTAAGATATAGAAACTCTTCTAGAGTTTCTTACAAGTGGAATAATTAAGAATAAAATCTTCAGTACCTGCCTTCCTATATTCAGCAAGGAGATTCATCTATGTTGTGTGCATATGTAGTTTTGTTTATTGCTGATTAATATTCTAATTTATAAGTAAATAAAACTATTCATTCACTTTTGATAGAAAATTTGTTTAGTAAATTAAACATTTCCTTTTAGTGAAATCATGATTAATCAAAATGCTTGGACATTTCTGCTTCAGGCAAAAATAAAATAAGGGACTGAACTTACCCTTCTACCTGAAATAACCAAACTCAACAAAATAAATGAAGTGATAGTTTTGAAAAGCACTGAACACCAGGTAACAAAGGATAGTGTGCTCTGAGAGACAGGAAACCAAGTGAGAACTACAATTGCTTATGCTTCAGCATTTCTCAGTTCAAAACATTAGTTGTTAATTGCCCAAAGTATTGGATTAAACAACACAAACGTTTATTTCTCCTCTACTGGAGTTTTAAGCTAGAACACTGGTGGTGCAGTGGTTAAAGGCCTCAGCTGCTAACCAAAACGTCAGCAGTTCAAACACACCAGCCCCTCCTTGGAAACCCTATGGGGCAGTTCTACTCTGTCCTGCAGGATCAGTATGTGTCAGAATCAACTTGACTGCAGTGGGTTTGGTTTTTTGGTTTGGAGTTTTAAGCTAGCCTTGCCAGGGCAAGGGGTTCACACTCTTTCTAGCTCACTACTTGATCTAGTCCCCATGCTCCAAAACGGCTGCTAGATGCCATCATATCTGCATTTCAGACAGGGCAATGGATGAAATGTCAAAGAAGGTCAAGTGTCTTTTTTATAAATAATGTCATAGCATTGCCATACAGTCTTTTACGTCTTATCCCTTTCTTTTACAATTTATTGGTCATAATTTATTTGCCTGGACATCTGAGTTACTTGGGAAGCTGGAAAATAAAGCTTTTTGTTTGTTTGTTTTTTAGTTATGCAGCAACACACCTAGCTAAAAATGGTAAATACTGAGGGATAACAAAACTACCACAAGTGAATGGCTTTAAAGAACTACTTTAATTAAATTTATCATCTCACAGTTCTGGAGGCCGAAAGTCTGAATTCAGGGTGTTAGTTCTAGAGGAGGGTTGTTCATTTCCTTCTGCAAGGTCCAATTGGCCGAGAGTTTAGAGATTGTTTATTAAGTATCCTAATTATTATCCCATGAGATAGCCCTATGTTTTCTATTTATTATTTCTGAACTTAAAGCTTCAGTGCAGTGCCCTGAGCCTCCAATGCTCCATGCTGTTATTTTCTTATAATTTAGCATATCAATTATGAATATAACAACATAGAGATTTTTTTAATTGATTGTTTTTTTATTGTTGTGCTTTAAGAGAAAGTTTACAATTCAAGTTAGTCTCTCATACAAAAATTTATACATACATTGTTTTGTGACCCTACTTGCTCTCCCTGCACTGTGACTGCACACTCTTCCTTTCCACCCCGGATTTCCCATGTCCATTCAACCAGCTCCTGATTCTCTCTGCCTTCTCATCTGGCCTCCAGAAGAGAGCTGCTCATTTACTCTCATGTATCTACTTGAGCTAAGAAGCACAGTCTTCACAAGTATCATTTTATGTCCCATAGTCCAGTCTAATCTTTGTCTGAAGAGTTGGCCTCGGGAATGGTTTAGTTTTGGACTAACAGACAGCCCAGGGGCCACGTCTTCCAGGATCCCTCCAGTCTCAATCAAACCGTTAAGTCTGATCTTTTTATTAGAATTTGAGTTCTGCATCCCACTTTTCTCCTGCTCCATCATGGACTCTCTGTTGTGTTCCCTGTCAGGGCAGTCATTGTGGTAGCTGGGCACCATCTGGTTTTTCTGGTTTCAGGCTGATGAAGTCTCTGGTGTATGTGGCCCTTTCTGTCTCTTGGGCTAATACTTTCCTTGCGTCTTTGGTGTTCTTCATTCTCCTTTATTCCAGGTGGTTGGGACCAATTGATGCATCTTAGATGGCCGCTTGCAAACTTTTAAGACCCCAGATGCCACTCAGCAAAGTAGGATGCAGAACATTTTCTTAATAAGCTTTGTTATGCCAAGTGACCTAGATGTCCATGAAAACATGGTCCCTGGTCCCATACCCCTGCTACTCTGTCCCTCGAAGTGTTTGCTTGTATTCAGGAAACTTCTTTGCTTTGGTTTAGTCCAGTTGTACTGACTTCCCCTGTAGTGTGTGCTGTCCTTCCCTTCACCTAAGATAATTCCTGTCTACTTGCTAGTTAGTGAATACCCCTCTCCCTCCCTCCCCACCCTCGTAACCATCAAAGAATGTTTTGTTTCTGCGTTTAAACCTTTTCTTGGGTTTTTATAAAAGTGGTCTTATACAACATTTGTCCTTTTGCGACTAAGTTCGCTCAGCATAATGACCTCCAGATTCCTCCATGTTATGTTTCATGGATTCATTGTTGATCTTTATCGTTGTGCAGTATTCCATTGCGTGAATATACCATAATTTGTTTATTCATTCATCCGTTGATGGGCACCTAGGTTGTTTCCATTTTTTTGCTATCATGAACAATGCTGCAATAAACATGGATGTGCATATATCTATTCTGTGATGGCTCTTAATTCTCTAAGATATATTACGAGGAGTTGGATTGCTGGATAGTATGGTACTTCTATTTCTAGCTTTTTAAGGAAGTTCCAAATCAATTTCCAAATTGGTTGTACCATTTTACATTCCCATCAACAGTGTATAAGTGTTCTAGTCTCTCCAGAACCTCTCCAACATTTATTATTTTGTGTTTTTTGGATTAATGCTAGCCTTGTTGGCGTGAGATGATATCGAATTGTAGTTTTGATTTGCATTTCTCTAATAGCTAATGATCATGAGCATTTCCTCATGTGTCTGTTTGCCCTTTGAATGTCTTCTTTGGTGAACTGCCTGTTCATATCCTTTTCCCACTTTTTAATTGGGTTGTTTGCCCTTTTGTTGTTGAGGTTTTGCAGTATCTTGTAGATTTTAGAGATTAGATGCTGACTGGATTTGTCGTAGCCAAAAATTTTTTCCCAGTCTGTAGGTTGTCTTTTGACTCTTTTGTTGAAGTCTTTTGATGAGCATACGTGTTTGATTTTTAGGAGCTCCCAGTTATCTAGTTTCTCTTCTGGTGTTATTGGAAGAGGCTGCACAGGCCTGGCTTACTATTATTTACTCCCCATTGCTAACCACCACACTGTCTCATGATCTTGTTTCTCCAGTCTCTACAAAAGGTTTAAGATTAACCGATGTTCCTCCTTGAAGGGTAGAAAACAAGTGATAATGATCTAAGGATGAAAACCAAAAAAAGCACCCATCTTGCGAGAAGAAATACCAGGATGTCGCCAGCTAATCCTCAAGGATGTCACCAGATAACCCCCAAGAATACCAGTAGAAGATTAGCTCATCTGAGACATCACCACCTTGAGGGAAACTAACACTAACTTCTAAGATCCATAATTCTGTCCCTATAAAAGCCTTCAGCCGATCTCCAGTGGGGGAGACGGGTGTTTTGGAGGAATCTATTCCCCTCTGTCTCCTATATATAAATATATAATAAACATCTTGCTGCTCACCTCACCCCTGTCTCAGAATTGGCTATTGCGGCAGGCGGTCCAATCCGCATTATTGTGGTAACATTTGTACATTGTTACTTATGGTTCATATTCTGTTTATGCCATGTATTAGGGCTCCTAGTGTTGTCCTTATTTTTTCTTCCATGATCTTTATTGCTTTAGATTTTATATTTAGGTCTTTGATCCATTTGAGTTAGTTTTTGTGTATGGTGTGAAGTATGGGTCCTGTTTCATTGTTTTGCAGATGGATATCCAGTTATGCCAGCACTATTTGTTAAAGAGACTGTCTTTTCCCCAATTAATGGACTTTGAGACTTTGTCAACTATCAGCTGCTCATAGGTGGATGAATTTATGTCTGGATTCTCAATTCTGTTCCATTGGTCTATGTATCCATTGTTGTACCAGTACCAGGAAGTTTTGACTACCGTGGCAGTATAATAGATTCTAAAATCAGTAGTGTGAGGCCTCCCATTTTGTTCTTCTTCTTGAGTAATGCTTTACTTATCCAGGTCCTCTTCCCTTTCCATATGAAGTTGGTGATTGGTTTCTCCATCTCATTAAAACATGCAGTTGGAATTTGGATTGGGATTGCATTGTACCTACAGATTGCTTTGGGTTGAATTGACATTTTCGCAGTGTTGAGTCTTCCTATCCATGAACCAGGTATGTTTTCTTTCATTTATGCAGGTCTCTGTTGGTTTCTTGCGGTAGTGTGGTGTAGTTTTCATTGTATAGGTTTTTTATCTTTCTGGTTAGATTTATTCCTAAGTATTTTATCTTCTTCACGGTTATTGTAAATGGTATTGATTTGGTGATTTCCTCTTCAAGGTTCTCTTTGCTGGTGTAAAAGAATCCAACTGATTTTTGTATGGTTATCTTGTATCCTGAAACTTTGCTGAAATCTTCTGTTAGTTCCAGTAGTTTTCTTCTGGATTTTTTGGGGTTTCCTGAGTATAAGATCATATCATCTGCAAATAGAGATACTTTTACTTTTTCCTTACCAATTTGGATGCCCTTTATTTCTTTTTGTAGCCTAATTGCTCTGGCTAGGACTTCCAGCCCAATGTTGAAAAAAAAGTGGTGATAAAGGGCATTCTTGTCTGGTTCTCGTTCTCAAGGAGAATGCTTTCAAAGTCTCTCCATTTAGGATGTTGTTGGCTGTTGGCTTTGTATAAATGCTCTTAATTAACAACATAGAAATTTTAATGCTCCAAGAGCATTAAAATTAAAACATATTTTAATACCTCTCTTGGGTATAAATCGTTCCACAATCTGACACAATTAAAGTCAGACCATTGGGGAAGGAGGAGGCTTGAGAAACAATCCTTGAAACTTGCCCCAACCTCAGTAGTGTTCTTATCTCTCTCTTCCTTATTTCTCTTTGTTAAGCTTCTAGCTGTTCTTTTTGCTGTCATGGAGCCATTAAACTCCTCTTAATTGCTTGCCACCAAAATCTTCATTATCTTAGACATTATCCTTAGGCTTGACTCTCCCAAACTCTGTTTCAAATGAAGTCACTTCCCACAGAGAGAGCTATGGTACTCCCTGTGCTTACAATTTATCTCTCCCTTTGGGATGAGTTTCTAGAGGAATCACTTATCCTCAGCACCTGGTACCAATACAGCAGGCCACTTTATTTAGAGCAGCACTCTTTTTCTGAAAGTGGAGCACTGTGGGGTAGTAGTCCTTGGTCTTCTTGTCTTATCTGTCTCCCAGCTTGCAGCTATTGCCCTGTGTGCAAGCTGGTGTGGAGGCAATCAGAAGCAAATACTCTCAGGCTGCCACCACGGAGGTACAGATTCTGCTTTGCTAGTGGGAGCTAGGTAAAGAAAGGAAGCACCAGATCTCGAAGCTGCACTTGCCTGAAATACAGCTTCTGCAATACATAGGTGCGAAATGTGAAAAATGCTGGTGGACTGCCCCTCTTAGGGAGAAACTATTGCCTTAGACAGGGAACTGGAAGGATAAGGAACCCCATCTTCCAGGCACACCTATCTGGAGTAGTAGAGCTTCCATCAGGCTGAGCCGAGGAGGGAGGAGAAGCAAGCAGTTAGAGCTCATATTCCACAGACTCTCACTTTTCTTACCAAGATGTAGTAGATTTTCTTGAATAGATATATCTCCATTTGCTGTATGATTTTTGGCAGTCTCCAAGAACTTTAAATTTTATATAGATAGATATAGATATGTATATATATACAGACATGCAGATACACAGATATATAGATATATAAAACCAAACCCATTGCTGTCAAGTCGATTCTGATTTATAATGACCCTATAGGACAGAGTAGAACTGCCCCATAGGGTTTCCAGGGAGCTGATGGTGGATTCGGACTGCTGACCTTTTGGATAGCAGCCAAGCTCTTAACCACTGCACCACCAGGGCGCCTATACAGATATAGATATCAATATCTCTCTCTATATAAAATTGTTCCCAGTTATAACTGTTTCAGTGGGGAGAGAATGTGAAGGATGCCTCACACCTCCATTCTGGAAGTGCTTCTCCTGCTAATTTCTTTTTATGTGTAATAAAACAAAAAAAAGCAAACCTTTGCTGTCGAGCTGATTCTGACTCACAGCGACTCTACAGGACAGAGTAGAACTGCTCCATAGAGTTTCCAAGGAGTGCCTAGTGGATTTGAACTGCCGACCTTTTGGTTAGCTGCCATAACACTTAACCACTACACCACGAGGGTTTCCTTTATGTGTAATAGAATCATGTAATAATATTCCAAAATTACAATTGAAATAAAACCAAAAAAAACCAAACCCATTGCTGTCGAGTCGATTCTGACTCATAGTGACCCTATAGGACAGAGCAGAACTGCCCCATAGAGTTTCCAAGAAGCTCCTGGTGGATTTGAACTGCCGACCTTTTGGTTAGCAGCCATAGCACTTAACAACTATGCCACCCAGGGTTTGCACAATTGAAATATAATATACAAATATACATATATAATTATAAAACAAATAAATTTTTAAACATTTGCAGATGTAATAAAAATATAAAACTGTCTCTAAAAAACAAATAAACACCATAATATGCATTTCTCAAGTCAGTTAGTAGTCTGCATTTTACTTTACTAAAAATTAATCTTTCTTGCTAATATTTTGAGGGGAGATTTTCTGATAGAATGGTGGCAATGCACTAGTTACTTCACTGTTACTTTTCTTTCAGTTGATATAAATTAAATACAAAAATTAGTTTTAAATACTAAGGAAAGAATTGGGTATTATAAATAGACCTTTACAAACATTGTATTTATTGCCATTTTGCTTTCCTTTAGTATTTTTAAAAAAACTTTTTCATTGAGAAAATAGTTAATTTAATTTGATGATATTTAATTGGATAAAGAGTTTGAAGGTTAAAATATAAAATTAATTGACCTAGATATCATTTAAAACTAAATTAATTTCTTCCATTATAAAATTAACCACTGTGAACCTCTATTCTTTTCCAGACTGCTAATTTAATGCCACTTTATAGTTATCTGAAAATGGTAATATAAAATGAATTCTATAGTCATTTGAGATGAGGACTATACGACATTAGATAAAAATCAATCATTCTTAATTATGAATATGAAACTTCAACTGACACCAGCACACATATTTTCTCCATGGGAGTTGTCATTTCTGGTTAATTTGAAATATACTGCAAATTTCATTTCAGTATAACATAGTAAAATAAAAAAGAAGGTAAGAATGTTTCTTCTCATGTATTTAAAGAGAACATAACATCTATATTTGGATTTAAATAACCTGCAGTTTTATAAAATGGGCTCAGATTTTACGTATGTGGGTGAACTGTATAGCTACACATTCTCAGCCAAATGTTATATGACACATTGTTAAGTCAACAAGGTTAATACAGCAATAGAAAATAGTATTTTGTACCAGCAAAAGCTTCGCTGTGTGCTTTTTTAACTTCTGCGGTGTCCCTGGGCTCTGTTTGATCTTCTTGACTGGGAAGGATAAAATACTTCCTATTCTGAAAAGGTAATAAAGAGCATTTCTTTATAAAGTTAAATCACGTATTCAAAATAACACAACTCAAGTTAAGCACCTAATTAAAAACAGTGATTCTTTTAGCAAAACAAACAAAAAGGAACAAAGTTGGTTATGTTTACTAGGTAAAAAAGCAGAACATCTTGACCATAAACCAAGGGATTATTAGCACGGTATTAAGTATTATGTCATTATTTTTATGCTGTTAGTTTACAATTAAAAATATTTTCCAAGTATGTCTCTCACTATTACCCAAAATGTAAAATCAGGACACTGTCATTTTTAAATGTGCATTGGACCATCTCTTTTGTTTACCCGTTTGTAATACGTTAACTTCTCTATCCCGTCACTTTTACCTTTCCCTTTTGCAGCGTATTTATCCAATTAAAGCAACAAGTAATGAAAATAGTTTATGCATCTATCACCCAGTAAAGTGAGAATGCAAGTTATTTAATCTTTATGATCATGTTCAAAATTACCCACATTTTAGCCAGGTGCTTTAAAATATAAATATAATGATAATAAAGGCTATATTTTTCATTTTCTTTTGTGGCTGAGTGTGGACATCAAAGGATAAATGTAAGCATGTGGGCAGTCTCAATAAGAGAGCTCAAAGGGAACTAATGTAGCAAGAAAGGATCCTTCTTCATCACTCTGTCTGTCCTTACTGAAGCCTACAACCCACAAATTTGAAAACCAAACACTGAGGAGGGTGGAGCAGGGAGAAAGACTGTGTCTTAGTCTGGCTTCTCCAGAGAAGCAAAACCAGGAAAGCATATGTATGCACATATGAAGAGAGAGAGAGAGAAATTTATCTCAAGGAAATGGCTCACGCAGTTGTGGAGGTTGGCAAGTCCCAAATCCATGGGTCAGGTATGAGGCTGGAGGTTTCGCCTGACTCACGTAGTTGCACGGGCGGACAGCCCAAAATCAACAGGTCAGACGGTACGTTGTTGGCTCACAGAGCTGAGGGAGCAGGCAAATCTGCAGGTCAGGTGGCAGGTTCTGGCATATGTTCTTGGAGGTTAGATGATGACAAGTTGGATGCAGGATAGAGAGGAAGTGAGCGAGCTTTGGCAGAACATCCATATATATTGGATGAAGTCCACACCCTCAAAGAAAGTCCCCTTTCACTTGATTGGCTGATCACATCACATCACATTGTGGAGGTGATTACCTGTTACACTGTGGAAGTTCAATCAGTCCAATGTCTGTTAAACCACTGAGAATCATAACCTAATCAAGTTGACACATAACATTAAACCATCACAGCCCGGGAACATCTGTTGACACCATGATGCTGCTATCTCTAAACCATCTGTCTCTGAATGACTTTTAAATGAAAGAAAATCTGTATCTTTGTTCTTTAAACTCCTGCAATTTTTGAATTTTCTATTATACAAGGAAGAATCTAATGCTGATTAATATAGATCACAAAAATAACCATACAAGAGGTAATCAAAAGCTGCTGAAAAATATTGGTGCAAATAAAAGTCTATTAAAGTGGATTTTATTGTGTAAAACAGAGGTTTATCACAAAGTACACTGATGATTTTTAGTTTAAATGGTTATATGGAAACTGGAGATAATAAAAAAATATGTGAAAGAGACATTCATCTATAAGATTAGTATCATTAAAACTAACACTCAAATAGTTTAGCATTTACAAAAAGTAGAAAGGGAATTTGCGTTGCAGCAAAAACAACAGCAAGGATGTAAGAAGCACACAAATTAAACCTGATATAATAGGAATGGATGACAAGCTGAATATGAAGTTACTCAATTCTCATTGGCTTTTTTATTTCTGTAAAGAAAAAAAAAGCAAACAGTAAGAAAACAAACAAAAATAAAATAAATCTACCTTGGGAGAAAGAAAAATCACCCGTAAAACTGAATAAGACAGTCCCTGGGTTACAAACTTCCAACTTACATACAACTCCTAAGTACGAATTAACCCACTTAAAGCCTATGAGGACACAACTGACTTGTTGTTCAGGTCTCCCGGCTCCCGCAGCATGTTGCGCTTCTACTGCTTCTGCAGGTGGCGCGACAGGTCCTTAGGCAGCCTCTGGCGACAGGGTGCGCGCCGCTGCAACATGGCGTGCCCAACTGCAGCCCACAGCAGCCAGCGGAGATCCCACGTACACCCACCTCCCTCTGAGCTCGGAAAGGGCGGGCCACTGTCACCATGTCCCAAGCACTGCTTCTCTGCTCTGCGTGGCTGGCCTGCAGGTGGTGGCAGCCTGTGGCTGGGATGCGGAAGGCCGCTCTAAGTGTTCTCTGAGTACAACTGGTCAGTGTGCTGCACTGAACGCACGGCCCAGCCTCCATGGCACCCACCCTACCCAGCTCCGCCCCACCTCATCCTACGTCGCCCTCTGTGCTGTGCAGCTGGGGGCCATCACAGCACCTCTCTGGGCTTCTGTTTCCCCTACATATGGGATTTCACTATTGCATCAGTTCTTGGCCTTCTCGTGGCTGGAAGGTGGGGGAAGTCTTAGATTCCTGACCTCTGTGTGCCCACATGGTTTCCAGGAGTCCATGGAGGACTTCAGACTTGGGTTTCCCGAAGTATCCTCTTCCCAACCGTTGAGCTCTGGTCTAACTCTTAGCACATCCGGAGCAGCACTTTCTCCTTTGCACCCCGAGGCAAGGGGTCTCATTGTCGGTGTGTGAGGTTGACAGGTCTGGGGAGGAGGTGATGTAGGAATGATCTGTCTAGCCCCAGCACCATCCTACCCAGTCTCCCAACCCTCCTGCCTCTGTTGAGGAGGATTCAAAACCCAGCAGAAATGCGACCCAGTGGTTCAAGGCACATATTTTAGCTCAGAGTCTACAATAAAGTATCACATTGGTCTGGAAGATTTTACAAAGCAGAATATTCTGAGTATTTTGGGTAATGTTTGCCCAATAGGTATCTCTTCAATTGTGGAGAAGGTAATACAATGGTTCCTAATAATAACGGAGCACTACTTTGGGACGCGCATCAAAACATTGTTATTATTATTGTTGTCGTTAGGGGCCACCAAGTCAGTTCCGACTCAGAGCAACTCTATGTACAGCAGAACTAAACACTGCACGGTCCTGCACCATCGTCACAATCGTTGTTACGATTCAGCCCATTATTGCAGCCACTGTGTCAATACATCTCCTTGAGTCTTCCTCTTTTTTGCTGACCCTCTACTTTACCAAGCATGATGTCCTTCTACAGGGACTGATCCCTCCTGATAACATGTTCAAAGTATATGAGATGGAGCCTTACCATTCTTGCTTCTAAGGAACATTCTGGTTGTATTCTTTCAAGACAGATCAGTTCGTTCTTTTGGCAGCCAATAGTATATTCAATATTCTTCACCAAAACCACAATTCAAACTATTATTACTGTATTATTATGTTAAAGATGTATTAGTGTATCTGAAAGTGTTTCTTTAATACTTTTTATGCATAGAAAGGTACACTACATTCTATATACTAAGACAAACATTTGACTAACTGACATTAGAAATGAACCATACTTAACTGTTTTGACATAACATGCAAAATGAACTTAAAGACAGACTTAAGATTGGAATATGTTTGTAATATGAGGACTGTCTGTATGTAAGAATGAATTTCCACCTGAGCGAAGTTCAAATAGGGCTGCAGAAAAACACTCAGAGAAAATTAGCAAAATACTATGATCCAGTGAGAAGTGCAGTATTCTGAAGAAGGAAACTCACAATTCCTGTTTAATGTCAAACCCCCCACCTTCACCTCCCAAACACACAAAGTCAACAGGGCATTTACTGGAGACTTGAACTTAAAAACAGAAAACATAAAATACATAGAAAAACCTACTAAGATACTTGTCGTATGAAACGACATTCAGATTGAGATTAGTATCTCCTCTTAAAATCAGCTTATTGCTATCTATGAGACAACAAAAATAACAAGTTATTTAGAAAAAGCTGAACACAAAGGGATGGACAATTTAGGCCAAAGGATACAAACAAAAAGAAAGTAAGGGTTGTAATCTTAAACTTGGATCACAGGGATTCCTCAGGATAAAAAGAATTAAACGTGGGAAAAAGGGAACTTTCTAATATTATATAGTACAATTCTCAGCAAATATTTAACAGTTAAGAAAAGTCAATGAATGAAATATCATATTACCAAATTCATGAAGCAATAATTACCAAAAAAAAGAAAAAGAAAATAGATGAAAACAACGAAAAATCCCTATTATTTGCCCTCTCCCTTTGTGATTGATTTAAGTGAACAAAAATAAAATGTAAATAAGCCAATTAATAAGGTATATCTGATTAACAAGCATCTGTCTTCGGCTGGGTTCTCTAGAAAAGCAAAACCAGCAAAGTGTATAAATATATATCATATAAATATATATAGAGAGAGATTATGTCAAGGAAATGGTTCATTTGGTTGTAGAGGCTGGAATGTCCCAAGTCCATGAGTCAGGATAGAGGCTTCTCATGATTCACGTAGCCGCAGGGGCTGGTGAACCCAAGATTGGCAGGTCACAGAGCAGGGCTCTTGCTCATAGGCTGTGAGAATCCCAAAATCAGCAGGCAAGACTGCAGGTAAGCTGCTAGCTCAAGTCCCAAGAACCGGAGGTCAGACGAAAGAGAGCCAGCTGCAGGATCCAGCTCCAGCAAAAAGCCCACCAGCCTTGCCAGAATGTCCAGTTCTATTTGATGCAGGCCATACTCCCAAGGAAACTCCCCTTCAACTGATTGGCTACTCACAGCAGATCCAATCAAGGAGGCGATCACATGATATCATATCTCTTCATGGAAGTGATTACAACATCATACGACTGCCAAACCACTGAGAATCATGGCCCAGCCACGTTGATATACAACTCCAACCATCACAGCATCCAAAACTTAAAATAGAGTGTACAACTTCTTTTCAAGAGTCAAAATAATATACATGAAAATTGACCCTATATCAAGTCACATTGAAAACTTGAACAGATTACAAAAAACAACAATAAAACATACACCATGTTCTGATTCCAGTGCTATAAAAGTAGAACTCAAAATTATTAAATTTTAAATATTTTTTCCACTTAGGTATTTAAATGTTGTCACAAATTTTCTTTCACTTAGAAATTTTCTTGTGGTCGAGAAAAACTATATACCAAAAACAACCTTTTTTTTTGAAAATAATTATAATAAAATATCACATAAACTCTTGGCTACAGCTAAGGTTATCTTCAAAGGAAAATCTGTAGTTTTTAATATGTGTATCAATAGTAAAGAATAAATGAAATAACTTAAGCACCCTATTGAAAAACAAAAACTATGATAACAGAAGCTAAAGCAATGCAGAAGAAAGTAAATGAGAAAATAAAAACTAACAGAAAATAAAAATCAACAAACCAAAGTGATAAAGATGTCAGCACTATGGCCAAGTACAAAATACATAAACTTAACTGAAGCAAAGCAAAATGAAATAAGTAATAAAGATAAAAACTAAAAGCTTTTAAGGAAGATAATATCTTTATTAAATACAAACAAAAATCTATTCAGATATAAAGTTAATGAAAAAAACTTATGGAACAGAATAAACTTAATAGGAAATGTGTGATCTATATGATGAAGGGACAAAAAAATAATACATAGAAACTAACAAAAGTAATATACTTTATTGGTAGATAGTAATATTCTATTTAATAAGGATTAGATTCTTCCTAAATATCTAGTTATCTATCAATGTATCTTGAACTCAAGAAAATAACAGCAAGATTATATTTAGAATTAGACAAGCTATTTCTAAATTTTATGAAGAAAAATAAACATGTAAAAATAGCCATGTTCATTCTGTACAATTAAAGAAATGAGGAATAAAAATTGTTAGAATATATTCCAGTGCCATAAAAATGTGGAACTAGAGTAACTTCATGTTTACTACTGGCATTTGAACAGACATTGGCTAAATGATAAAGACAGAGAATCCAATAAAGACTCAGACATATAAGAATTTATGTGATAAATATTATTTTTTGTAATTGGAACAGTCAAATATGTTTTGGACCATTAGGACAGCCAAATAGGGAACAACCAAATTGGATACTGTGCTGGTTAATTTTATTTGTCAACTTGGCTAGGCTATTGTTTCCAGTTTTTTTTGACCAAACACTAGTTGCTTTCATGTAGTTACATGTGATTAAATTGCTGTTGGCAAAGAATATCGAATATACTATGGACTGCCAGAAGAACGAACAAACCTATCTTGGAAGAAATATAGCCAGAATGCTCCTAAGAAGCAAGGAATGTGGGACTTCGTCCTGCTTGCTTTGGAAAGGAGGGACCAATCCCTGGAGAAGGACATCATGCTTGGTAAACTACAGGGTCAGCAAAAAAGACAAAGACCCTCAACAAGATGGATTGACACTGTGGCTGCAACAATGGCCTCAAACATACCTACTATTGTGAGGATGGCAAAGGACAGGGCAACATTTAGTTCTGTTATACTTGGGGCCTGCATCCAATATATATACAGGAATGTTCTGGCAAAGTTTGTTGGCTTTTGCTCACTCTGTATCCTACATCCGGCTCATAATCATATGACCTCTGGCTCTTGGGACTTGAGCTAGCAGCTTGCTATATTGCCTACTGACCTTGAATTTGTCAGCTGACTCGATGGCACCTAACAACAAGAGCAGACTACATTTGATTAGGTAATCTAATGTAATGCAATCACTTTACATATAATGTAAAGTAATCATCTTTCATAATGTTATCGATCAATTTGTTGAAAAGAAACTTTCCTCACAGAGTATTCTACCTCCAGACTACAATAAATATTTTGGCAGAACTTTTACACACAGGGGAAGACAGACAACATGTGAGGATCATCTACAAGCAAAGGAACACTGTGATATTTAAGAATGTGTGTCAGCTTGGCTGGGTCATGATTCTCAGTGATTTGATAGTTATGTAATGATGCAGTTATTCTCCATTTTGTAATATATTGCAATCACCTCCATGACGTGATCTTATGTGATCAGCCAATCAGTTGTAAGGGGAGTTTTCTCATGGGTGTGGCCTGCATCCAATACATATATATGGATGTTCTGGCAAAGTTCGTTGGCTTTTCTCACTCTGTATCATACCTGGCTCATAATCATATGACCTCCGGTTCTTAGGACTTGAGCTAGCAGCTTACCATATTGCCTGCTGATCTTGGATTCATCAGCTTCTTCAGCCCAGGAGGAAGCAGCCTGCCATCTAACCTGCTGATCTTGGGTTCATCAGCCTCTGAAGCTATGTGAGTCAGGAGAAGCCTCCAGCCTGACACCTGATCCACAGACTTGGGACTTGCGACATGAGTCATTTCCTTGAGATAAATCTCTCTTTCTCTCGGTATGTATATATTATACATACACACTGGCTTTGCTTCTCTAGAGAACCCAGACTAAGATGAACATCAAGGATTGAAAGCAGACACCAGTACTAGAAGAGAGGCTCACAGAACGAATTGACACAGTTGAGACACTGATTTGGACTTATATTCTGCACATCTTTGAGAACATAAACTTCTGTTCTTTATAGTCACTCACTTGTGGTATTTGTGTTACTACAGCACTAGGCGATTAAGATAGAGTCCTACCTAATCATTACAATCAATTAAATCCCAGATGTATTATAAATTTAAATATAAATAGGAAACATACTTTAATAAAAAGATGTTTCCATGAGCATCTTTTTATGTATACATAGATATTCAAACTTTTTATTTTAAAACAATAGTTAAAAAGGGTAAAATAATAATCTAAAATGTTTCCCACACAGACACCTTTAAAAAAGGAGAGTCATGAAATAACTGGGTGAGAGATACACAAATCTGAAAAACTAGAAAATTATTAATTTGAGGTTAATATTTATGGTGGATTACGTTGCTGAAACATTAGCAGATGATCTCCCCCTCTGAACTTCTCTTTCCTCAGTGTTGCCTTTCCTCTCACTGAAAAACTTTTGAAGTGCTAAGCCATCTTTTTCTTCCTCATTGCCTCAGTTGAATGATTATCAGGATGAGGGGAAAAAGGAGTCTCTGGATTTCAGTTGTCCACATCTAGCTGGGAATGCAAAGACCTTGTGGAAAAGAAAGAATATTATGGAGGAAAGTTTATTGGTAAGACAAACGCTGATCCATTCCCTGCCTCCATGCAGACTTGCACAGGTGCTCCCCAAGCTAGGGAGCAGCTTTAGAAAGAGAGTGAGGACCAGGAGACTTTTTCCTTGTTCACTGGCTGGCCTCCTTTTAAGAGGCAATTTACATGGGTAGGTTTTAAAAATGCAAAAGCCCAGAAAGAATCAAGCCTCTTTTCAAGTGAAGAGCCCCAGGGAAATAGCAGGACTCTAGGAAACTAATGCTTGGGGAGCCAGAAAAAGCCTTAGAAGACCTCACAGCTATTCCCAAGCGTGGCAGAAATCTTCCACGCCTCATAAAACAATACCTCTGAATTCCAATTTTGTGTGCTACGGAAATAGAAACAAAATGTATAGGCACTTGCAGAATAATCTGATTACAAATCTCATTATAACCGTTCATAATTGTTTTCCCCAAGTTTTATAGACGTCTTACTCACAAGGATTGGCAGCCATTTAAGTATTTGCCCTTATCATGGCCCAGCCAAACTGATACACATATTTTTTGGGGGACATGATTCAATCCATGACAAAGGCTTATACCATTATAATACAGTGCAGCTTTCCACCCCTTTCAGGAAGCTGTGGAATTAATTTGGGTAAAATACGTATTTTTTTTATTAGGGATTATAATCCATATTTCAGCTTTCAGTACAGTGGTCTATATTCTCAGCCTTGTTGCTCAGCTTAACAATAGAAACAGAAAATGTTGTCAGGAGTGATTTTCTCAAATCCTCCAAGGATGGCGCATAAATAGTGCCATTCAAGAAGTACATTTGAAAAAAAAAAAGGTTAACTCATTAAATATAGTGAAACTGAGACAAGGAAGGGAAAAAGGGACTGAGCTCCTAGGTAAAGAACCCTGAGCTAAAAACACACACTTAGCTAATGACAAGAAACCCATTATCCTGGAACTTGCAATAAAGAGAGAACAAACAACCCACCCAGCTCTCAATGTACTTCCTTGATAAGATATTTTTCAGAAGAACCGGGCAGATCTGATCCCTGCAGCATGCGCAGACATCGGCAAGGTGACCGACAGAACCGCGACGGGAATTGAGCCACACCAAGGGGGGATTGTGGAGCTGCAGCACCCCATAATAAGTCCTGCCATCCAGTCCCAGGAGCCTTTGCTACAGGTTCCATCTTGGGCTGCCTCCTGTGCCGGCACCTAATCTTCATAACCCCGCCTCTTTCATAAATAAAGATGATGCCTTTTCCCGCCTAAAATCTTTATAAGCCTTAGCCAACCCTTTGTTCGGGGAGACAAAGGCTAGCTTTGCTTTGTCCCTCTTTGTCTCCACTCGCGAGCTACTTTTGCTTAATAAAGCTTTGTTTATGCACAAGACTTGAGCCTCTCCTGGTCATTCTTGGTCAGTAGAAGGCTAGAACCTCACAGGGGCTGCCCAGGTTGGGCAGAAGACCCCAGCAACAAAACCTGCTTGAGAAAGGAGCTATTTAAGTAACAAGCTCTCAGCTCTGCTTATCAACTCTGAGTAACTAGCAGCATTGGAAGTCTGCCCTGTGAAGTATATTCTTCAAGAGAATTTTCTGTAGAGTCTATGCCCCTTCAGTTGGAATACATTGAACTAAATTCCAACAAAGTGTGTGAACAGTAATTTAAACAAGTGTTTTTAAAGTCAAAGAGATTATCAAGAAGTTTCTTGGATTTCTGATTCAGATGGAAGTATTAAATTTATTCGTAGTAAAAGCCTTTGATTTGCAGGCAAACTAATTGCCAAGACTTAAAAATAAAGAAAAAGGAACCCTGGTTCCCTGGTATTACGTTTGTAACACACACACACACACACACACACACACAGCAGGGTGAGTATATGAGTTAACAGAACTCAGAAACTAATCTGTGAATCTGTGAATCCACAAGCATTTGGGAAGTGGTTCATGTTCCCTCAAGGTGTTTTCAAATATTGCCCCCCAATCTCCTGCTCTTTCCTTGAGATATCTGAAGAAATCTGGATGTGACTTGTAGAGATTCTTTGCTCTCTGTGAGAAAATACGGAAATTATTTCTATATTATGGTTATCAGTTTAGATTTGATCTCCAGGTAATACTTATTATTAGAAATCTCAGCAGAGATTATTACTTTTCATCTATAGTTCTAAAAAAACCGACACATGTAAGGAAGCTCTATCAGGATATTAATACTCCTCTTTTTCTCTCAGCTATATAATCAAATAGGCTAGGAAGCCGTTTTCACCCTGACACCTTTCTCGACTGCGTTCAACTTAGCAGCACGTACGCATGTTTAAATCATTATTCAATACTGAGATATCATCAAGTACCGTTTTTCTTGGCATTTGTAGCACATTTAATACAGAACGTTATAGATCCAGTTATTTTTTGTATATTCTTCAAACATGGAGAAGGCTCAGATTGAGTTTCCATTAACAGTTATTGATTTCTTTTAGATATAGCTGATATATATTATTATCATAGTCTACCATTTCTAAGAGATGCAATAAAATATATAATTATAATTTGATTTAAATTTCCCTATATCAAATGAATATTATATGTCTAGAGATGTATAAGTCATTATTCCCTATTGAATATCTATTTTCTAGATATTATATACGTAGCAGAGATCTAGACAAATAAGTCTTATTTTTTATGATCTTCTATTTTAGTTCAAAAAACTAGAATAGAGCATCTTTATAGTATAACTCTTCAACAGCTTAGCCATAGTTTCCTACAAAATGTTAAACAGTACAAGAGTTATAACTATATCAATAAGTGATATTATAAAACTATGTAAGCTTAATTGCTAAAATAGTGATACAGCTAAGTAAGCCATCTTAGACACATTTTAGATTCCATTGACAAATACTAAATTGAAAGAATAAAAACAAACTCAGTAATGAATCAAGCTGGAAAGATCAGACAGAACAAGCTTTTATGGATTTTTTAAATCAGTACAAAGCAGTAGACAAGCAGCAAAGAGGTGAAATAGATTCAGGAACAAGAAATAGCAAGAAGCATTTCTTTAAAGGACGAGAACAGCCTCTCTGGGAACCAGTTGAAATTGTTTGGAAATGATATTTGGAGCCAGATTATATAAGTCTGATCTCCAGGTTCTGGAACCTGTAATCTATCTAAATCAAAAAAACCAAACCTACTGCTGTCCAGTCGATTCCTACTCACAGCAACCCTGTAGGACAGAGTAGAACTGCCCCATAGGGTTTCCAAGGAGCGCCTGCTGGATTCAAACTGCTGACCTTTTGGTTAGCAGCCCAACTCTTAACCACTGTGCCACCAGGGTTTCCAAAATCTATCCAGGATACGACAAAATAAAACTAATAAATCACAATACCTAACATTTTTTGGGTGCTGATGGAAGTCATCTGGAGCAGCACAGTATAGGGCTTAATCCGTTTACATAACCACCCTGCAAGGAAAGTTGAGATTTCTTTAATTTTTAGGAAGAATGCCACCGTATTTTCCTCATTACTTTCTAACAGGATGTACAAAAAACTTGACTTATCACAGTGATGTACTGTTGATAATTTCGTAAAGATGCTGCTTGGCAGTTTACTCCACTATAATGTTACAAATTTCCCCCTTTCAATATAATTTTCTTTGCAAGTGAGTCACTATATTCAGCTCACACTCAAAGGGATGGGGACTTAAGCGCCACTTTCTGAAGGGAGAATATGTTATTTACTTACAGTATTTGAAATTATTATCTAAGATGTGTCCTTTATCCCAAATTTATTTATTTATTCAGCCATTTATTTATTTCAATTGGACTCACATAATCATGTTATATTTTGGGTTGTATTTAAATATAACATCACTAATTTTGTTGCTCAATTTTTTTCCAGTTTTGGCCCCTGGTGTTCTTTCAAGTGTGCTCCTGATATGCTTCCATCCCTGTGCTCCTCTTTTTTGGAGCAATTTCTTGCTTTCTGGAACTGTTTTTGGATCCTGGATCATTTTGTATTTTCTGTGTCCTGGGCTTAAAATCAGTCATTTATCCAAATTCCGTCTACTGAAGAACAGCATTTAGAAACCAAAATCTGGGCACTGGGTGTGATCATTATTATTGGGGCATCATTGCTTCTAGGCCCTCGTAGAAGTCAAAGCTAGGAAATATATGCTTGTGTACTAACTGATGTATGCACACGTATCTAAAATTATTTCTACCTAACCATATATGAATTGACAAGTTTTTTTTTTTTCCTTTAAAATAGACTTTTTTTTTTATTGTACTTCAGATGAAGGCTTACAGAAGAAATAGTTTCTCATGAAACAGAAGTACACATGTTGTTTTATGACACTGGTTAACAACCCCACAACATATCAACCCTCTTACTTCTCAACCTGTTTTGTTTTGGTGAAAATACACATAGCCAAAGATACACCATTTCAAAAATTTCTACTTGCACAGTTCAGTGACATTGACTATGCTCTTCCAATTGTGCTGTTATTCTCACTTAAGATGAAGGCTTACAGAACAAAATAGTTTCTCATTTAACAGTTACTACAAATGTTGCCCTAT
>NW_004444203.1:2289966-2298037 GCF_000243295.1 Trichechus manatus latirostris
AGCAATTCAGTCCCTCAGGGAGTTTGGATGTGTCTATGGGGCTTCCATGACCTTTCCTTGTACAAGTTGTGCTAGTTTCTCCTGTATTGTGTACTGTCTCACTCTTCACCCAATAAAATAGACCTTTTTTTAGAGCAGTTTTAGGTTCATAGAAAAATTGTGCAGAAAGTACAGAGAGTTCCCATGTAATCCCTCTCTTGCGCTAAAAGTGCCCTGTGCTTCACCTCTTCATCCATTCTCCCTCCCTTGAGCCCCTGGCAACATCGGATCTTTCCACTGTCTCTATAGTTTTGCCTTTGAGAATGTCATATGGTTGGAATCATATGATATGTGGCTCTCCCAAACTGGCTGCCTTCACTTAGCAGCATGTACTTGAAGTTATTCTATGTATTTTTATAGTTTGATAACTCATTTCTTTTTAATATCTATTTATAGATATTAATCACAAGATTTTCTGGAGCAGAGGGCAGACTTCTTATGTCTTACAACAATAACCACATTGATTCTCCTTTGTCTGAATGTTTTCACAGTTTTAGGGTAATTGATGAGAGTCAGGTATCACACTACATGCGCTGGGGCCTATGCTGTAGGAGATTAACTCCAAAGTTATGACTCTGAGAGTTTATATACACACTCTAGTCCCCTTCTGAGAGAGGGAGAAAACCATAATTTTTCTAATGTAAACAAATTCTCACTGGAAAGAGAAGGGAAAGGATCCTGGATTCTTACACTTTGGAATGTAAATTAACATAACCAGGGGAAAGACAAGACAAATATTTCCGGGATTACAATTCCTGGAATATCTCCAGGGTCCCTGGTTTCATCCCCCTTTGAAATGTACACACTTTACCTGTGAGGAGCAAGAGCTCCCTATGTTCTATCTCACTAACTAATGATCCCTTAACTTCCAAACTTTGCCCATTGCCCTTGTTTTCTTTGCTTAAAAACCCTAACATTATGTAAATAGAAAAACATTTTTCTACATTTGTAAATATATCAAGCTGAACACGGTTTTATGCTGATATCTTCAACTCTAATCTAACACCATAGAATTCCTTGAAGTACTCCTTTCTCACTTATCTGTTACTTTCTTTCCCAGAGTTAGAAACCTGGCTCCTACCACACACCATCCATTTATTTATTGTTGTAACCCCAGTTTACATATACAGTAGTTTCCAAATTTTTTATCTCTTTGAAAAATAAATCTCCCAACAGATGTACAGTATTTATACACAATTTCTTTGGTACTTACTCTGACAGTTCCAAGTACAAAACTCATTGCCAAATTTACGAAGGTCTGACCCTTTTTTCTCCCATCTCCTTCAATGAAGTTACATCATATATTTATAGTACAGTTAGATTCATTTTTCAGTCTGCATTCTATCCTGGAATCTCCCAATACTCTAGTTGATATATATATTTTATATATTTTAATATATTAATCTTTGTGATGAAAAATGCATGGAGTCATATATTCACCATCGGCAATATCATACAAAAGATTTCTACTAACTTTAAAAAATTATTTTTGCATCCCCTCCCAACACACAGCTAATGATCATTGTCCTGTTTTTCCATCCCTGTAGTTCTTGATTTCCAGAATCTCATATGAATAGAATTCTTTAATACACAGCTTCTTAGATCTGGCTACTTTCACTTAAAAAGATACATTTGAGGTCCATCTGTGTTGTTGCATGAATTAATAACTGTACTGGGATAAATCAAAAAGTATAGCTACAAAATCATAGAAACCTTTATTACAAATACCAAAATGTGAAGCTATTGTTTCCTACTATTGCAGGGGAAAAATATCACAAACTTTAGTAGAGCAAAAAGAAAGTTTTATTCAGCATATATTCAAAGGGGCAAAAATGGGAAGCTGCAACAGCTAATGTCTGCCCAAATCCGAGGAAGGTTATAGAATCATCAGTATATATTAACATCATAAAATGGGTAGAATCATTGAAAGCTTCACCTTTTCACGGATTGGCTAGAAATTGTGATCTTACATTTTGAATTGCCTTTCTTAACAATCATTGGTACAGGTTTCAGTAACAACAGTCAGGAGGGTCTTCATTGGTCCAACAAATCTCCATTCACTAAATGCTAATAGAAAAAGACAAGAGTGAAAAGTCTTTTGTGTTCTGTTTGATTGGATTTATGTGAAAGATTCCCTAAAAGATATTTTTCTTCCCGTAAAGATAATTTCTAAGATTGTCCCATGTATTGTCTTTATTTCAGGGCCCAGTTGATGTGTCCTTGTGAGTCCTTGTGAGCTCTTGTGGGCCCGGCTCCAGCTGGGTCACATTTCTTCATGCTCAAGGACAGAGAATAATGATTCCAATATTATTTTCTAAACCACTACGTATTCTCCATCTAGAAGGCAGTGTTTCCATCTCTCTAACTCTTCTGCGAAGAATTCTGTGCTCTTCAATTTACACCACGTCAAAACGGCAGTTTTGGCAAACTCTAGGGACTCAAATTGTGTTCTTTTTAAATGTTCTTTGAGATTTGGGAACAAAAAGAAGTCTGAAGGGGCAAGATGAGGGCTGTAGGGTGGATGGGGCAAGGTTTCCTGATGAAATTCTCGTAGGCAGTCCTTGACGAATGAGCAGGTGCATTGTCGTGATGGAAAAGCAAATTCCTTGGCACAACTTTCCTTGCCTTTTTCTCACCAATACAGTTTTCAATTTTCTTAAAATTTCTTTATAATAAGCCCCCATGATTATCCTGTGTCCATCGAGAAAATCTATCAAGATTACTACTTTGGAATCTCAAAAAACAGTCGCCATAACTTTCTGAGCTGTCTTCCCTCTCTTGGCTCATATTTGAGGTCTTCCTGACCTTCCTTAAAATGCTTGATACGTCTAAAAACTTGTTTTATGTGGAGCAGCATTCCCACAAACTTGTTGCAAAGCTTCAATGATTTGGGAAGATGTCCACTTGAGTTTTGTTAAAAATTTGATATTAGCCCTGACCTCAAAATGGTTTTTTCCCATGGCACAAAAAATATCCTTTTTTAAAGGCATCCTACTGAGACTAAGACAAGTGTATTACTGAGAGAACTTGTGTGCAGCCATCCACTGATGGCTGATACATGTTTAAATGCGTTTTATTTGGAATAAACCCATGCTGGTGTGAACAGGAACGCTAGTAGCAATACTTTTTGACATACCCTCATGTGTTCCATTCTATGGATTAACACAGTTTGTTTCTCCATGTTGAAGGGTATCTTAGTTGCTTCAAAATTTTGACAATTATGAAGAAAGTTGCTGTAATAATTTGTGAACAGGTTTTATGTGAACATATTTTTTTGATTCAGTTGGAAAAATACCTGCGAGCAGGACTACAAGAGATACGTAAGTCTATGTAAACTGCCAACCTGTCTTCCAAAGTGGCTGTATCATTTATATTCTCATCAGCAATGAAAGTCTTGTTGCATTCTTGGGAGAATTTGGTAACATTGGTTTTGCTTTTCCTTTTTTTTTTTGTTTTAGTCATTCTAATAAGTGTGTAGTGATATCTTATTTTGTAAAATTTGTATGTCTTTAATGACAAATGATATTTAGCATATTTTTATGTACTTAGCTGTTATCTGTATATCTTCTTTGGTGAAGTGTCCGTTAAGATCTTTTGTCCACTTATAATTTTTTAAAAATTTTCCTGCTGTTCAATTTTAGGAATGTATATTCTGTAAGTCTGTTATCAGATATGTGGTTGTCAAATATTTCACTCCAGAGTGCACTTTCTCTTTTCATTCTCTTAATAGTATGTTTTACAGAGCAAAATTTTTCACTTTATAAAGTCCAGTTTATCAATTTTTCCTTTCATTCATCTTGCTTTTGTGATTTATCTGAACACTCATCACCAAACCATATCATGCACATTTTCTCTTCTGTATATTTGATATTATATTTTCAAGTAAGTTGATTTGAGTATAAATTCCAAGACCATAGGTAACTTGGTGTATCAGTCAGGGTCTTCAAGAGAATAAAAACAGAACTAACAGGATATATACATATATATATGTATCTATATGTGTATATATGTGTATACACACACACACACACGCGCACACTCACAGAGTCACATATTAAAAGATTTAAAGAGTTATTTTAAGCATGATATTCTTCTCCAGGGACCGGTTCCTACTAATAATGTGTCCAAAGTATGTGAGATGAAGTCTTGACATCCTTGCTTCTAAGAAGCAATCTGGCTATACTTCTTCCAAGACAGACTTGTTTGTTCTTCTGGCAGTCTGCAGAATATCAATATTCTTTGCCAACACCATAATTGAAAGGCAAACTTTCTTCAGTCTTTCTTATTCGTTGTCCAGCTTTCACATGTACGTTAAGCAATTGAAAACACCATGGCTTGGGTCAGGTGCACCTTAATCTTCAAGGAGATATCTTTGCTTTTGAATACTTTAAAGAGGTCTTTTGCAGCAGATTTGCTCAATGCAATGCATCATTTGATTTCTTGACTACTGTTTCCATGAGCATTGATTGTGGATGCAAGTAAAATGAAATCCTTTACAACTTAATCTTGTCTCTGTTTATTATGGTGTTGCTTATTGGTCCAGTTGTGAGGATATGTGTTTCTTTATGTTGAGGTGTAATCCATACTGAAGGCTGTACTCTTTGATTTTCATCAGTAAGTGCTTCAAGTCCTCTTCACTTTCACCAAGCAATGTTGTGTCATCTGCATATTGCAATTTTTTAACAAGTCTTCCTCCAGTCTTGATGCTCCACTCTTCATCATACAGTTCAGCTTCTCTGATTATTTGCTCAGCATACAGATTGAATAAGTATGGTGAAATAATACAACCCTGACACACACACCTTTCTTGACTTTAAACCACACAGAATCCCCTTGTTCTTTTTAAAGGACTGCCTCTTGATCTACGTATAGGTTCCTCATGAGCACAATTAAGTGTTCTGGAATTCCCATTCATCACAATGTTATCCGTAATTTGTTATGATCCACACAGTCGAATGCCTTTGCATAGTCAATAAAACATAGGTAAACATCTTTCTAGTATTCTCTGCTTTCAGCCAGGATCCATCTGACTTTAGCAATGATATCCCTTGTTCTATGTTCTCTTCTGAATCTGGCTTGAATTTCTGGCAGTTCCCTGTCAATGTACTCCTGCAACTGCTATTGAATGGTCTTCAGCAAAATTTTACTTGAGTGTGATAATAATTATATTGTTCAATAATTTCTGCATTCTGTTGGATCACCTTTCTTTGGAGCAGGTACATACATGGATCTCTTCCAGTCAGTTGACCAGGTAGCTGTCTTCCAAATTTCATGGCATAGCTGAGTAGCACCTCCAGCATGGCATCCATTTTGAAACACTTCAATTGGTTATTCCATCCATTCCTGGAGTCTTGTTTTTCAATAATGTCTTCAGTGAAGCTTAGACTTCTTCCTTCAGTATCATTGGTTCTTGATCATATGCTACCTCCTGAAATGGTTAAATTTCGACCATTTCTTTTTGGTACAGTGACTCGGTGCATTCCTTCTGTCTTCTTTTGATGCTTCCTTTGTCATTCAATATTTCCCCTTATGAATCCTTCAGTATTGCAGCTCGAGGCTTGAAATTTTTCTTCAGTTCTTTCAGCTTGAGAAATGCCAAGCATGTTCTTCCTTTTTGGTGTTCTAACTCCAGGTCTTTGCACATTTCATGACAATACTTTACTTCATACATTCCACATTCTGATTGTTAATGGATAGTTTCAGCTGTTTCTTCTCATTTTGAGTCATGCCAGATCAGCAAATGAAGGTCCCGAAAGTTTGACTCCATCCACATCAAGGTCGACTCTACTTTGAAGACGCAGCTCTTTGTCATATTTTGAATGCCTTCCAACCTGAGGAGCTCATCTTCTGGCAATATGTCAGACAGTGTTTTGCTGCTATTCAATTTTTTTCAGAAATAAACTGCCAGTCCTTCTTCCTACTCTGTCTATTCTGGAAGCTCAGGTGAAAGCTGTCCACCAAGGGTGACCCTGCTGGTGTTTGAAATACTGATGTCAAAGCTTCCAGTATCCCAGCAATTGACAATCCACTACAGTATGACAAACTGACAGAGACGTGGTGGAGATTGGAATGTATTAATTATTATTAGTTATTATTAATAATTGGAATGTATTAATTAGTATTAATTTTGATTATATTATCATACAGTCCTCAACTAGCCATGGCTTAATAAGGTAGAAGTTTATCTCTCATATAAAATTAGTCTGAAAGTAGTTAGTCGAGGGCTAGTACAACATTTATGGTGTAGAATAAAAGATTTCATCTATCTATTTCCTCTTTAATCTTCAACATATGACCTAACACCTCTTAGTCCAAGATGGTTGCTCAAAAAGAAGAAAATACATTCCCTTCCATTTGAGGCCATTATTAGAATTTACACATACATTAATTCTTATAGTCCATTATCCAAGACTTTGTCACATGACTATACTTAGGTACAATGGAGGTTAAGAAATGTAGTGTCCATTCTAGAAACCCTGGAAACCTGTGATGAATTAAAAACCAAGAGGTTAGTACTAAGAAGGAAGTGGGGAGAGCAGCTGGTGGACAAAACACAGTGTAAATGAAGGAGTGAAAGTTCTGGAGTCTTATGGGGAAAAAGATTTCTGGGCAACTGAGAGAGATTTATATTTCTCAAAATGTTTGGGTTTCGTTTTTGGTGTATGTAATTGAAATTGTCATCTGGTTTTATTTCAAGCTCAGAAACAGGCAAAAATCACAGAAATTTTGGTCCAAAGAAACTTAGAGATTACTTAGTTTAGCATTTATAGAGCACGTTAGATCAAAATTCCTTTCCCTCACCCTCCACCCAAAAGAAAATGGAAGCTCTCACTATGTTCATTTTTAAGTAGTCCTTAATAACTAGAACTGGATTTAAATGCTTGCTAAACAATAAGAAATGTGTGCATTAAAAAAAGGCTATTTAATCTCGTACTTTAGTGTTTAACTCTAAAAATGCTTTTAATCACATCAAAATGTCAAAAAGGAGGTTGGAAAACACCAAAGGCTTAATTTACCTGTAATTGTAAGAGATGTTTTCATCAGATACTTGCATCAGCAAATTTAATTATAGCAAACAGTACAATATTACATTATAGCTTTAAAGCACTAATTAGTGTTCAGAAGCAATTAAATTACTGTATGCATCAAGCAACTCAAATATCTTCCATTATGCAGGGAGATTCACTGGGTGAAATCTTCCTAGCTTGTAGGCTTTAAAATTCTCACAGCTTTACAAATGCACAAAGTAGCAGAGTCATTCCAGAATTTTCTTCTTGGAATGTTTTTGGGCTTTGGTTTAAAATGTATACAATTATATAATCTTTGGTTAATGCATCAGAATCACATTAATACATATGATGGTAATAACTAGTTTTATTTTCAAATAAATTGTGCTTGACTTTTGGCCAATTCTACTAAGTTAAAATTGAAAATTATTGAGGAGAATATTTTCATATTGTACTTTGGGTCCACATTTCATTTTTCTTTTTTTGTAGGAGGAAAAGTCAAGTAAACTTTCTTCAAAAACTAAAATTATACTACATATAGTCCAGTTTCCTTTCCTGGGCCTGGTAATAGTAATAAGGAATTTTCTACTTTCTGATTTGATTTACACTTTAGCCCTGTGTATGAGGTATGAATCTAGGAAAATTGGAAAGCTTCAAAAACGAAATGGAACACATAAAGATCAAAATCCTAGGCATTAGTGAGCTGAAATGGACTGCTATTGGCTATTCTGAATGTGACAATAATATTGTTTACTATGCCATGAATGAAAAATTGAAGAGGAATGGTGTTGCATTCATCATCAAAAAGAACATTTCAGGGTTTTGGGCAAAATGGCGATCTAGGCAGAAGCACCACTCCATCCCTCCACAGCAAAGATCCGAAAAACTAAGCCAAACAGAGAATACAACAATCCTGAAACCCTAAAACACCAAATGAAGAGATAAAGAACTCAGCCAAGCACCAAATGGAGTGAGAAAACTGACAGAGAATAGAGAGCAAGGAGAGATTCATGCAGAGGTCCCCT
>NW_004444203.1:2322902-2325527 GCF_000243295.1 Trichechus manatus latirostris
ACTCTGCTCCCAGCACTTCTTTCTTGGTGGTAGGGGGTCCCTCTCCTCTCTGCTGGATTCTCTCTTTTATATCTCAAAAGAGATTGACTCAAGATACAACCTAATCCTGTAGACTGAGTCCTGCCTCATTAACATAACTTCCTCTAATACTGTCTCATTAACATCATAGAGGTTAGAATTTACAACACATAGGATAATCACATCAAATCATCAAATGGTGGACAACCACATATTACTGGGAATCATGACCTAGCCAAGTTGACATACATTTAGGGGGACACAATTCAATTCATTACAATGCTGAACAGGTTTCAGCAGAGCTTCCAGACTAAGACAGACTAGGAAGAAAGGTCTGGTGATCTAATTCCAAAACCTAGCCAATGAAAATCCTCTAGATCACAAATCTTTCATCTCATTGTGCCTGGGGTCACCATGAGTCAGGGGCCAACCTGATGGCTGAGCAGTTAACAACAAAAGCTAGCAGGCAAACTTTGTGTTTCTTTCTCTTTTTTTGGAAGGGAAGTGTGATTATGATATGCCTTGGTGATTTTCTTTTGGGGTCTATCCTATATGGGGTTCTTTGAGCTTCTTGGATGGTGAACTTTTCATCTTTCATGATATTGAGGAAGTTTTCTGTCAGCGATTCTTGAGTGATCCTCTCTGTGTTTTCTGTTTTCTCCCCCTGTTCTTGTACTAAAATCACTCGCACATTTTTGCTTTGATTGTATCCCACATAATTCTCAGGGTCTCTTCATTTTTCTTCATTCTTTTTCTGAGTTTTCCTCAAACAGAGTTGTATCCAAGTGTTTGTCTTCAATTCCGCTGATCCTGTCTTCCACCATTTCAAATCTGCTCCTCAGCCACTTATGACACTGTCCATTTCTGAAATCTTGCTGTTTATCTTTTGGATTTCTAATTGTTGTTTTTGTATCATTTCTAGTTGTGAATTTAATTTAGCATTTTGTTCCTGCATTATTTTCCTGAATTCTTCCATTTTTGTCTGTATTTTCCATGAACTTGTCTATTTTTCCCTTATTTTTTTCTGCTTTTTGCTTCAACTCTTGCATAATTCTGAGTATTAGATATTTGAATTCCCTATCAAGTAGTTCTCGTGCCTTTTCTTCTACTGGAAAGTCATCTGGTGTTTTATTTTGGATGCCTACTGGAACCTTCTTGTCCTGTTTTTGTAAGTGTTTTTATATTGTCTGCTGTCTAAGGGCATTCAGTAGTTATTTTTCTCATTTATTGATTGTAGATTTGCATGTGTTGTCTTTTTTTTAATTTAGCTATGTCTGAGCAGGCGGGCTGTGTGTTCTTTGTTGTTTGCTTGTCTATGGGCACGATACTTTTCACCTCCTTCTCCAATTGGTAGGGTCAGTCACTCAGATATGGTACAGCAAGGCAGGTCTAGTTGAAGAGGAGTTGCTGGGATAGGTTGTTTGTGGCACTTACTGCAGCCAACAGGGCAGTTTGGTAATCAGTGCAGGGCAGGTTCCAGTAGGCCGTGCCTGTGCTGCTTGGTGGTGTGATGTTAAGCACATGGTGCAGGTAGGCAGGATGGAGGGGGGAGACTGTGATGTGTGGAGCTAATATGGGTATGGGAGAGAAGAGAGAGGAACAGGAGCCAAAAACATACAACAAGCAAAAAACAGCGCTAGAGGAGCTTGCCGTCGGAGTGGAGAGATGAGAGACTATGAAATGGAGAAAAAGAAAAAGGCGAAGAAGAAGAAGAAAAAAAGAAAAGAATGAATAAATAAAAATTAGAAAGGAAAAAGAACAGCAAATTTCCCAGGGATCCCACCAGTGCAGCTACAAGGTCTGAGGAAGTTGTTCCCAGGTGTTGAAGTACAGCCTGGCTAGAAGGCACAGAAGTATTCAGCGCCAGGTATTCAGGGGACAGGAAGAGAAGGAAGGTATAGAGAGATGAGAAACTGAGTAATGAAGAAAGACAAAAAGGGAAAAGAGGGAAAAGAAAACAGAACAAATTAAAAAAAAAAGAACAAGGAAAGCCCCCAAAAACAGAAAAAAAAAAACCCACAAGAAAAGAAATGCTCTCAGGAATCCTTCTGCATGTCTGCGCAGGCTGAGGGGGTAGGTCCTAAGCTACGTAGTACTGCCTGGCAATAATGGGCTCCCAACTCGAGAAAGGAAAAAGAAAACAAATGAAGAATTTAAAGCAAACAAACAAACAAACAAAAACCCCAGGATCCCACCAGCGTGGCAGCACAGACTAGGAGGCAGTTCCACACTCTAATGGAGCTCCACAGCACCTTAGGAAGAAGCAAAGATGGCGCACAGAGCCAGGTATTTGAGCAAAAGGAGGGGGAGGTGGTGAAAGGTAAGGAAGAAATCAAAAGAAGTGGAAAAAAGCAACACCAGCAGCCAACAAATGGTACTCAGGGAGTCGGCCAGTGTGGGAATGTGGAATCCAAGCAGCCGGTGCTTCCCGGCCAAGAGACTGTGGCCACAGGAAGCAGAGGAGGCCAAGTGGCGGGCGGTGGAGAAGGGTGTGGGGCGGAAAAGTGAATATCGTCAGTTACAGGTTGTTCTGTCTCCTGCTGGAAGTCCATGAAGCTGCTTTCTTGTACTCCCTATTTGCTGGTTTCCGATATGAGTCCAAGATGG
>NW_004444203.1:2325627-2334664 GCF_000243295.1 Trichechus manatus latirostris
TTATCTCTTCATTTGATGTTTTAGGGTTTCAGGATTGCTGTTTTCTCTGTTTGGCTTAGTTTTTCGGATCTGTGCTGTGCAGGGATGGCATGACGCTTCTGCCTAGAGCGTCATGTTGCGAGAAGTCCAGTGAGAGACAGCACTTTTTTATGTTACTATTTTCTTATTTTGTGTAATTTAACAAGACTTCTGTATAAAATCTTTACAAACGAGATAATATGATACATTTACCATATTTACTAAGCTTATATTTACTGGAGCTCCCAATAGTGATTCCTGAGAAATCCTCCTAAGAATTCATGGTCAGTCTAATTATATCCAAATAACAATGTCACCTTAAGAGATTATTTTTCCTCATTAATGAACAAATTCCAGGAAATATGCCTAACCCATTATAAGGGTAATTTTTTTTTTTTTTTTAGAGTTACTCCTTAGGTTCTCAAGGCATTTAATTACCTAGAGAATTGAATGAAAGAAACTGTGTCACAAATACATTTATGCTATATTGTTGGTGGAGTTTACTGGATCTCCAGTGGAATTTTTTTTAGAACCACATTACGTTTTATATCAATGGCTTAGAAGAGCTGAATCTGTTTCTGAATTCAAATAAATATTTTTTCCAATATGAGATCCAAATATTGTCATAGTTTATTTGTAAATCCCCTTGGTCATAGCAAAGAAAATAATAGAATCTAAAACAAACAAAAAGACCATATATAGAGAGCTTGTCAAAGTATGAAGCAGTCAGTTAATTCTTCCTATAATCATTGCATTTCAATTTTGTAAAAGACAGTGAGCTGATGCTAGGTACGTGTTGTCTGGTTTGTTTTGCATTGTATTTTATCCATATAAACGATGATAACTGCCTAGGGATATATCACATTCAGTGTGAAATTTTTGGTGATGACATTTAAAATCACAGGGGTGTACTGAGAATACTTAGAGCTCATAAATTTTCTCTTGGCTTAAATAAACATCCCAATGTTATGAAACACTATGGCGTTTTCTATCTTCTCAAATTCCAAGGCTCAGTGTCAATTGTTTCCTTTGTTTTTCCTATTTTCTTTAACGTTACCCACCAGTTCTTGCTGGATATTTGATAGTGTCCTCTGTATATGCTTTTTCCTTTTCACTTGCACCAGCATTCCACATTAGTCTATTTTATTTTGAACTTTTTATTGTATAAAGCTTCTAACATATGCAAAAGAATAGCATAATGAACCCATGCATGGCTGTAACTCACGTTAGCCATTATCAGCACATGACTGATATTGTTTCACCCTTGCCTGTCATCCACAACTATTTTAACAATTCCTAGACAGTACTTCATTTCATTTCTAGATTGTTCAGTAGATTTCCCTAAACAGTAGGTGGTCTCTGTTCTTTTATTCATGCAGTTAAATAACCTTTCCATCTCTCTAGAGGGTTTTCATGATTTTTTTTCACCTAGCAAACTCCTTTCACCAGCCTTATTTCACAAAATTTTCCCCTTAAGGAAGGCAATTCTTCTTGTCGACTCTTAGATAATGAGCTTCATTCATTTTTGCGCATTTCATTTGCCATCTCTCAATATAAAATAGATGTTTCCCTCACATCCATCAATTTATGTGACTAATATTGAATATTGCCTAAAAAATGTTTCTTCCAGGCAGGCTTTTATGTCCAAAGAATGAACGATTTCTGCTAATAGATTACTATGATTTGCCATACTGTCCCATTTTGATTGTTATTATCTACTTTATGAGCCAGAGTTTACAAAATAGAGGCCCATTGGCCATATTTAATCCACAGGTTTGTTTTCGGGGTCTGCAGGACTTTATTTTAAAAAAGGACCATAGGTGCATTTTCACAGAGCATCTACACTTCTGTTCACCAGAGTCTACACCACACCCAATCTATACTCACATTACTTGCTTTTCTGCCAGCGGTCTTTGAGTTGGAAAAGTGGGTTACAGTGGTAATGTTACCTGTTCTCTTCGCTAGTCAAGAAGCATCTTCAAATACATCCTTTCATTGCCTTTTTTTATTGTGCTTTAGTGAAAGTTTACAGAGCAAATTATTTCCTCATTCAAAAATTCATACACAAATTGTTTAGTGATATTGGTTGCCATCCCTGCATTGTGTCAGCAGTCTCTCTGTTTCCACCTCGGGTTCTCCATTTCCATTCTTCCAGTTTTCCTGTCCCTTCCTGCCTTCTGTCTTTGCTTTTGTTGCTCATGTGGTCTCGTATACTTGATTGAGCTAAGAAGCACGTTCTTCATGTGTATTAAGGTGAACTTTGAAAAGTGAACTTTGGGAGTGGCTTCATATCTGAGTTAGAAACGTGTCTGGGAATAGTCTCAGGTGTTCTTCCAGTCTCTGTCAGACCACTAAGTCTTATCCTTTTTCTGAATTTGAATTTGTTCTACCTTTTTTTCCCGCTCTGTCAGGGACCCTCCAGTGTGATCTCTGACAGAGCTGTAGGTGGTGGTAGCTGGTTACCACCTACTTCTGGGTTCAGGCTTGTGGAGGCTGTGGTACACGTGGTCCATTAGTCCTTTGGGCTAATATTTTCCTTGTGTCTTTGGTTTTCTTCATTCTCCTTTGCTCCAGACAGGATAGGACCAATAGACGTATCTCTCAAGATGACTGCTTGCAAGCTTTTAAGACCCAGATGCTACTCACCAATGTAGGATGTAGAACATTTTCTTTATGAAATATGTTATGTCAATTGACCTAAGTGTCTCCCTAGACCATGGTCCCGAGGCCTAAGCCCCAGTAACTCTGTTCCTCGAGGTGTTTGGATGTGTCTAGAAAGCTTCTATGACTGTGCCCTCTTTGTGCTGTATTATATATATGAATATATATGCTGTATATACAAATATGCATGTAAAAATATCCACAGCCTAACCTATATATGTACATGAGTATACTCTTATACAGCCTCCTTCTATTCAGCATACTATCTGCTTGCAAGTTATTATTTGTTTTTACTGTTGTTGTAGGGTTGTATTTACCGTGGCTGCCCCCTGTTCTTTTCTTTTTTTTTCTTGTGGTCCTCTAAGTGTCTTCCTTTGCCTTGGGCAAGTAGTGCTGACTTCCCCTATGTTGGTATTGTCTTTCCCTTCACCAGAGTTAACACTCAACTACTATCTACTTAGTGATTTCCCTTCCTCATCCCACTCCTCCCTCTTAACCATGAAAGATTGTTTCTTTCTGTGTGTTAACTTTTTCTTGAGTTTTTGTAATAGTGGTCTCATATAATATTTGTAGTTCTGTGATTGACTTATTTCATTAGCATAATGCCCTCTAGATTCATTCACTTTGTGAGATATTTCACAGATTCATTATTGTTTTTTATCATGGCATAGTATTCCATCGTGTGTATCTACCATAATTTGTTTATCCATTTATCTGTTGATGGACACTTATGTTGTTTCCATCGTTTTGCTATTGTCAGTAATGTTGCAGTGAACATGAGTGTGCATATGACTATTTGTGTGACGGCCTTTATTTCTCTAGGATATTCCTCTAGGAGTGGGATTGCTGGATCATATGGTATTTCTATTTCTAGTCTTTTAAGAAAGTGCCATATTGTTTTCTGTAGTGGATGTACCATTTTACATTCCCACCAGCAGTGTATGAGAGTTCCAATCTCTTCACACCCTTGACAGAAGTTATTGTTTTCTGAATTTTTGATCAGTGTCATTCTTGCAGGGGTGAGACGGTATCTCATCGTGGTTTTGATTTGCATTTCTCTAAAGGCTAGTGATTGTGATTTCATGCATTTGTTGGTGACCTTAATGTTCTCTTTGGTGAAGTGTTTGTTCATGTTCTTTGCCCATTTCATGACTGGGTTGCTGGTATTTTTATTGTTGAATTGTTGAAGTTTTCTGTATATTTTAGAGATTAAACCTTTATCAGATAAGCCATTGCCAAAGATTTTCTCCCAGTCTTTAGGTTCTCTTTTTACCCTCTTGGAAAAGTCTTTTGATGAGTATCTAATTTTTAGGAGGTCCCAGTTATCTAGCATGTCTTCTGAAGTTTGTGCATTTTTAGCTATGCTTAACATTCTGTTTATGCCATAAACTAGGGCCCCTAGCATTGTCCCTATGTTTTCTTCCATCAACTTTATAGTTTTAGATTTTACATTTGATCCGTTGTGAGTTAGGTTTTGTGTATAGGGTAAAGTATAGATCCTGTTTCATTTTTTTTGCAAATGGATATCCAGTTTTGCTAGCACCATTTATTGAAGAGACTGTATCTTCCCTATTTAATGGACTTTACCCTTGGTTGAAGATCAGGTGTCCATAGGTGAATGGATTCATTGCTGGGTTATCATTCTGTGCCATTGGTGTATGTGTCTGTCATTGTATCAGTAATAGGCTGTTTTGACTCCTTAGCTTTACAGTAGGTTCTGAGATCAGTTAGTGTGAGACCTCCTACTTCGCTTTTTTCAGTAATATTTTACTTATAATGAAATGTGTAAAGACCTGGAGATAGAAAACCAAAAAGGAAGAACATGCTCAGCATTTCTCAAGCTGGTAGAACAGAACAAAAACATTCAAGTCCCGAGTTGCAACATTGAAGCATTTTATGGGGAAAATATTAAATGACACAGGAAGAATCAAGAGAAGATGGAAGGAATACACAGAGTCACTGTACCAAAAAGAACTGATAGATGATCAACCATTTCAAGAGGTAGCATATGATCAAGAACTGATAGTACTGAAGAAAGAAGTCCAAGCTGCACTGAAGACATTGGTGAAAAACAAGGCTTCAGGAATTGATGGAATACCAATTGAGATGTGTCAACAAAAAGATGCAGTGCTGGAGGTGTTCATTCGTCTATGCCAAGAAATTTGGAAGATAGCTACTTGCCCACCTGACTGGAGGAGATCCATATTTGTATCCACTTCAAAGAAAGCTGATCCAACAGAATGCAGAAATTATTGGGCAATATCATTAATATCACACGCAAGTAAAATTTTGCTGAAGATCATTCAGAGTTGCAGCAGTACATAGACAGGGAACTGCCAGAAATTCAAACCAGATTCAGCAGAGGACGTGGAACGAGGGATATCATTGCTGACGTCAGTGGTTCTTGGCTGAAAGCATAGAATACC
Source organism: Trichechus manatus latirostris (assembly GCF_000243295.1). Taxonomy (NCBI): domain Eukaryota; kingdom Metazoa; phylum Chordata; class Mammalia; order Sirenia; family Trichechidae; genus Trichechus; species Trichechus manatus. Next base: position 2,330,733 of record NW_004444203.1, read on the forward strand.
AGAAAGACGTTTACCTGTCTTTTGTTGACTATGCAAATGCATTCGACTGTGTGGATCATAAAAAGTTACAGATAACATTGAGAAGAATAGGAATTCCATGCCATGAGGAACCTGTACATAGACCAAGAGGCAGTCATTCCAACAGAACAATGGGATACTGCATGGTTGAAAGTTAGGAATGTGTGCCTTAGTTTGTATCCTTTAGTCATAATTATTCAAACTGTATGCTGAGCAAACAATCCAAGAAGCTAGACTCTATGAAGAAGAACACGGCATCAAATTTGGAGGAAGATTCATTAACAATCTGCAACACACAGATGACACAACCTTGCTTGCTGAAAGTGAAGAGGACTTGAAGCACTTACTGATAAAGATCAAAGACCACAGACTTTCAGTATGGATTACACCTCAACATAAAGAAAACAAAAAATACAACTGGACCAATGAACATCATCATTATAAAAGGAGAAAAATTGAAGTTGTCAAGGATCTCATTTTACTTGCATCCACAGTCAGTGTCCATGGAAGCAGCAATCAAGAAATCAAATGATGTATTGCATTAGGCAAATCTGCTGCAAAAGACCTCTTTGAAGGGTTAAAAAGCAAAGATGTAACTTTGAGGACTAAAGTGCGCTTGACCTAAGCCATGGTATTTTCAACAGCCTTATATGCATGCAAAAGCTGGACAATGAATAAGGAAGATAGAAGGATTGATGCCTTTGAATTATGGTGTTGGTGAAGAATATTTAATATACCTTGGACTACCAGAAGAATGAACAAATCTGTCTTGGAAGAAGTACAGCCAGAATGCTCCTTAGAAGCTAGGATGGTGAGACTTCACATCATGTACCTTGGACATGTTATCAGAGGGACCAGTTCCTGGAAAAGGACATCACACTTGATAAAGTAGAGGGTCAGTGTAAAACAGAAGACCCTCAAACAGATGGATTGACACAGTGGCTGCAACAATGGGCTCAAACTCATCAACAATTGTGAAGATGACCTGGCAGTGTTTCTTTCTGTAGTACATAGCGTCACTATGAGTCGGAACCTGCTTGATAGCACCTGACAACAATATTTTTGTCTGCACTGATTTGTGCTTCTGTGTGTTTGACTTCTTCAGCGATAAGTGTGGGATATATGAGACAAAAACAAAACCCAGTGGACTCATCATCTATGATTCTAATATCCTGGGTTCTCTAAGTTGACTGTCTATTTCTCTCCATTTTCCAGAATCTTTTAAAGTTTGTTTTGGATATAACACTCAGGGTGTTTGTTGTACTTAGTGGGAGATGTAGGGGCAAATGATTCTATTTCTTCTTCCTAGAACTGGAAGTCTCTGTACCTTACCTTTTAATTAATTTATGGCTTTTAATGTTGTAGTACAATTTATAGAATTTATTTACTGAAGTTATTCAATTGTTCTCATGTTCTTTTTTAATCTGAAGTGTACTTTCTCCATATTGAGTTTATAGACATAATTTTCTATTAGGTTTGTAATAACCTTACAGTTTTTTAAGCATCTAACCTCTCAATACATAGAATCTAGAATTTATATCTCTAAATCATGTGAAGTAGGTAAGAGTGGTTTATAAAGGAGAGAAAGTCCAAGCTTTTACTTAATGCTCTGCTATTACACAATGTGCTTTTGTATCTCCAGCCTTACTGACCATAGCTGTATTTAATCAACTATATTGAATAAATTTGGAGAAAAATTCAGAACAGAGATGAGTTCTGGAATAGATGCTAAAGATGTGCATTTATCCCAGAAGAAACATAAGTATTGACGGTGGCCAGAATATTTCCATTACAGGTATCTACTACTGCACTACTACCTGCTCTAAAATTTACTGGCTTAAAACAATAATTATTTTGGATGGGCAGGGTACAGATGGCAGAGTAGTCAGATGCTTCTGGTACTCCCTCTGCAACAAAGACCAGAAAGAAAAGTTAATCAATTATATATGACAATATAAGAGCCCTGAACATCAAAGAAAATGTTGAGGAATTGGACTGAATGGGAGGTGGAGGGAGAGATGGTTCAGAAGCAGTGAGGAGTTGCCAGACCTGACCCGGTGGGAGCCAGTGCCCTGCAGGCAGGATAGAATGGCGTGTGCTGTGAGGCAGGCAGTGGCGTTTGGCATGTGTTTCCATGTTGGGAGAGATTGAGCGGCGAAGAGTTGGCTCAGGCCTCCAGAGTCAGCGAAAAGCAGCACTCAGTCAGTAAAAGATAAGTACATGTGTTTAATCTACTGTGCAGATTAAAAAACACCCCATTTGCGAAGAACCTCTTTCCCATTTACCTGCTTCCTCCCAGCTCTGCACTGGGTTCCAGGATGGCTTCAGGGATTGTCACTTCCCCTGGAATAGAAGTAGGACCCATCATGTGCCCTGAGCCATTCTCCCAGGATTGGAGAGGGAACAAATTAACAAACAGGAAAAAAATAATCTACCAGCTCCCCTAAGCTGGGAACTCAGGGCAGTCACAGCTCCTTGGTCGAGGCACAAGCATAAGGGGTCCACAGACTTCGAATGCCTTTCACCCCTGCAGAGACCTGTGTGGGCCCATTTCAACAGCATAGGCCCTCATTAGCACAGTACAGTAAAGTATATACCTGAAGCCTAACTTCACTGTATCAGCTATATTGTGGAATGGCAGGTTCATGATATTTCACACCACTTGGCCCATTAAGCAGGGTCCTCACCTACCCACATCAGGGACCTGAGGACTGGTGGCTCCACCCATGCCACCTAGCCACCTGCGACAGGGTCCAAGAGTAAGTGGTACCTCCAAGTCCTTAGAGCCAACAGCATTGGGTGCCCATAGTCCAGCTGCAAAACCACCCACCTACACACTCTAGGGAACAGGGACACACTTTCCTCTTAGACACGTAGGGGTAGCCATCAGCCCCCTGCCTTGCTCAGTGTGTGACCCCTACTTAAGCCAGATACCTGTGCCTACTCTAATCACCTCTGCCCGTCTAGGACTGTAGGTGAGAGCCTGCACCATACACTTGGTGACCGACTAGCTAGACACCTGAGCTGAATCCATACAAGAAAAGTAAACGGACTCCTGTGCTCACATACCTAGTAACAAATCTAACCACCCGGTAACAGGATGTTAGAGTTTCAAAGGTAGCAATAATCAACTAGCTCACACGAGCAACTTATTTGGGCATATCAAAAAAAAAAAAAAAACAAGAAGCTAGGACACAGTAAGCAAACATAAAATAATTATAATAACTTATTGATAGCTTCAAGACAACAGTCAATATCAAGTCACATAAAGAGGCAGACCGTGATGGCTTCAGCAAGCTCCCAAAACAAAGAATCAAGAAATCTTCTAGAAAGAGAATTTTTGGAGTTAATGAAGGTAGAATACAAAAGATTAATATGCAGTACTCTTCAAGAGATCAGGAAGAAGATCATTCAAAATGCAGAATAAACCAAGGAACACACAGACAAAGCAACAGAGGAACTTAAGAAGATTAGAGAAGAGCATAATGACAAATTTAATAGGCTGCAAGAATCCATAGAGAGACAGCAAACAGAAAACTAGAAGACTAACAATAAAATTTCAGAATTAGACAACTCAATAGAAAGTCATAGGAGCAGAATTGAGGAAGTGGAAGTCAGAATTAGTGAGATTGAAGATACAGCACTTGACACCAATTATTTAAGGAAAAATCAGATAAAAGAATTTTAAAAAATGAAGAAAACCCTAAGAGTTATGTGGGACTCTATCAAGAGGAATAACCTATGAGTGGAGTACCAGAACGGGGGGATAACAGAGACTTGTTGAAGATTTGTTGACAGAAAACTTCCCTGATATCATGAAAGATGAGTAGATATCTATCCAAGATGCTAATCAAACTCCACATAAGATAGATCCCAAAAGAAAGTCACCAAGACATATTATAATCAAACTTGCC
>NW_004444204.1:0-9509 GCF_000243295.1 Trichechus manatus latirostris
AAATATACATAGCCAAAGATACACCATTTCAAAAATTTCTACATGCACAATTCAGTGACATCGATTACGCCTAGAACCAATTTTTAAGACCCCTGGAGACTTTTTGTTCTCTGTTTCCTCCTTAGTCTGGTTCTCTGAATCCTTTGTGTTTGCAGAGATTTCTCTGTTGGTTTGACTTTCAATTCCACTGGACTTCAAGTTTAGAAGGGGCCTGGGAGCATGCACTGTGGATCTTAAATTTTCCACACCCTGACCATTTTCTTCTCTCCATCAGTTGGAGGGATCCCTGGAGCAGGAGAAGAAGGTGCGAATGGACCTGGAACGAGCAAAGCGGAAGCTGGAAGGTGACCTGAAGCTGACCCAGGAGAGCATCATGGACCTGGAGAATGATAAACTGCAGCTAGAAGAAAAGCTTAAGAAGTAGGAGACTTTGGTGGCCAGGAGGGGCTAGTGGAGGTGTCTGGCCTTGGGCTTAGGGCACGGGGTGCTGCAACTCCACTGGCCATTGTCTTAGGCCCTGGGGATAAGGAAGTCAATCACAGGGGGAGGTGGCTGCTCCTGGCATGCTGAGGCAAGAGAACAGAGTGGGTCTGGAGGAAGGAGAAGCACCTGTCACACCTGCCCTTCTCCTCCAGGAAGGAGTTTGACATTAACCAGCAGAACAGTAAGATTGAGGATGAGCAGGCGATGGCCCTTCAACTGCAGAAGAAACTGAAGGAAAACCAGGTGAAGTTCTCGCCAGTGCAGACAAAGGGCAGCTCAACGGCTCTGAGGCGGCCGAGGCTGTGGGAGATGCTCAGGGTTCTAGACAGTATCTAGGGCTCCAGGCAGCCTCAGAGACCCCACCAGCCCTGACTTCCAGGCATTTGGGAACACCCACCTCCTCCAGTTAGGGCAAGAGTGTATTATTTCAGCAAGACTATATTGGGATAATGGGAGAAAGAGGTGGCAATCTGCTTCTGTAAAAATCACAGCCTTGGAAACCCTATGGGGCAGTTCTACTCTGTCCTGTAGGGTTGCTCTGAGTTGGCTTCAACTCGATGGCAATGGGTTTGGGAATCATACCTACTAAAAGGGCTTCTCTTTCTGAGATATGCTCTGCCTCAAAAAAAAAAAACCTTTGCCGTCGAGTTGATTCCAACTCATAGCAACACTATAGGACAGAGTAGAACTACTCCATAGGATTTTCAAGCAGCAGCTGGTGGATTCGAACTGCCGACCTTTTGGTTAGCTGTCAAATGCTTAACCACTGCTCCAGGGACAAATAATGAGGCTTGATTCTCCTATAACCCTTCCTTTGGTACTTTTCCCCTCTGCACTGGAGTGAGAAGAATCTTTAGGGAGCATCTTCCTTTGGAGAGAACAATTCATACTCTTCCTGGGTACTAACCCCAGCCACTAACCCGGGCTGAGTCCTCATAGGGCCCCTGGGATACGGTTAACTCCTGCAATGGTGAGAAAGTCCCTGAGCCTCAAGTTCTTTTCTCATCTGTAAAATGAGGTTAACAAAATCTGCCTCACAGAAGGACCAGAGGAGATGATGTGTATGAAACCACTTTGTAAATCAAATCCATATAAATGTCATTTTAATACAGCCTAGGATAGAGAACCACTAGCAAGAAGGTACTTTTTATTTTTATTTTTATTTTTTTGGTCTTTGCCATGGCCTTCTCACCCCTCCGTAGGAGGAGATTAAATGAATAGCCATAGTCTCCCTTCCCTTTAATGCACCCTGAACTGTAATGTCCTTTTAGTCCCATGTTTGTCAGGTAAGGCAGGTGCTACCATCTCATTTTATAGCTGCAAAAGCCACATGACCAGGTCTGGACATAATGACCTCAAGGGTCAACAGGCACTCAGCTGCTGGGGAACTTGTCCTCTCATCCTCTGGGCAGACTGTGACTAGTGGAGAGGGCTGGTCTCCCCTTGGTTCTGGGGACCTTGGCCCATGCTGCAAGTGACAGCATAAACACAATTCCAGCCCTCTGAGGGCAGCTCAGGGGCTGCCCTGCCTTCAGAAATAATTTGTCTTACAATCTTCTTGGGGGCCCTTCTGGATTTAGCCAGAATATTGGTACACCCCCAGGTTCTTCTACCCTGGCTCTGGGCCTGCGTCTGGGCAACTTCTTTGGGCTCTTGAACCCAGAACAACAGTTCTGTTATCCTCACCAGGTCTTGGCAATGTGTTTGTGGCTGCTCCTTCTGACAACACAGCTCTTATCTTCCTGCGCAAGCTCTTGCACACAAGTCCTACCTTCTCCATCCTGGGCACAGAGGCACAATGGTTCTCTTTCCTGTTCCTAGGGCCACCATTAATACAGATGAAGGGAATCCCACCAATTCTCCCCTTTGCTCCTGGCTAGCCAGACAACAGATTAAAAGGGTAGATAGAACATTCCCCCAGTTTAGCCAAGGCCATAAAAATGAAGTAGGAGCATGAGGAGGAGGAGGCTACTCTGCTAGCATTCACCTGGCCTGGAAGGGAACCATCAAGCTAGAACCTAGCCTTGGGCATAAATAGTATGGGAGAGTGCGGAATATGGTTGACTAAAGTTTGTCCTTCCAAGTTACCTTGGAAGATTACAATATCATTTGATTGTTTCAAGTCATATTGTCGTAAATATTTAGAAAATACAAGAGCCCACTTTTTGCCTTATGTTTGTCAGAGCAGAGTCTAGTGAATCTTTGGAATCTTTGAGATTCAGGGTCCCCCAGGATCTCAGAATCTTCCTCCGAATGCAGATTCTCAGGATTCAGGGCTGCAGATACTCAGACAGTCTGAGATGCCCTCGGGAAATAACCTGGAAGGTTTGGCTTTGGCCAAGTTCCTACTAATGGCAGATTTTGCTGTCATCTATTACTTCCAAAAGGCAAGTCCAAAGAAGTTGTGGATAATTAAGAGTACTAGTTGTATTAAGAATATCCTGTGTTGAATACTAGAGTGTCAACATACACTACAGAGATTGAAGGCCAAGTTAATGAATGGCCAACATCCTTTGGCTGGGAAGAGTGGGGTAAATTAAGAACTTCATGGAAATGTCACTTGAAAATAAAAGAAAATTAAAACCCAAAGGAAATGACCAGTGTCACCACTGGGTTCAGAATTTCGTCAGTCATTCTATTTGCTCTTATGTTACCCTTGTGAAGTTTTACTAACAGGAACGAAGATATTTAATAGAAAAAGAATTGATTGTAGGAATTTTTAAGTTTACTTTCTGTTTGTATAATTGCAAGTAAACTATCTGAATTACCTTCATTATTTGAAAAAGATAAATACGTAAATACATGAAATAAAAAAGTCAACATTAAAAAAAATCATGTGTTATCCTCTTGATTATCAAAGAGAAGAGAGTTATTGTCAATGTTTTAGAATCAAGAGTCTATATTCTATATATGAGAATTGGCTGTTGTTACCATTCTCCTCTAGAAAATAATTTCTCTTTTTATTCTAAGGTCGTTTTCTATGTCCTTGCTGTCCTATCCATTCCAGGCCCTGTTTTGTTGATTATTTTAGTCAAGACCTTTTAGTAAGCCTTGAACTATCTGAGCTAGTTTTTGAGGGGAAAACAGGGGGAAGCCAGATTCCCCTTTCTGATTCAGACTCCACAGATCTTGTGTTGCATGTGAGGTCTGGTTACCTCAGCCTTAGCACTACTGGCATTTTGAACAGGTTAATTCTTTGTTATAGGGGGCTGTCCTGTGCACTGTAGGATGCTTAGCAGCATCCCTGGCCTCTACCCACTAAATGCCAGTAGCAACACCCCCAAAGTCAGGACAATCAAAAATGTCTCTAGATATTGCTAAGTGTCCCGCAGGGGCCAAAACTGCCCCAGTTTAGAACCACTGCTTTAGATGGGCCTGAGTGCTTGAGACAGGATTCTCCTAGAGCCCTGGGGTGGGAGACTCTGAAGTAGGGACTCCAGGTGGTGGATCTGAGCCCCTTGTGTCCTGGCCCAGGCACGCATCGAGGAGCTGGAGGAGGAGCTGGAGGCCGAGAGGATGGCCAGGGCCAAGGTGGAGAAGCTGCGCTCAGACCTGTCCCGGGAGCTGGAGGAGATCAGCGAGAGGTTGGAAGAGGCCGGCGGGGCCACGTCCGTGCAGATTGAGATGAACAAGAAGCGCGAGGCCGAGTTCCAGAAGATGCGGCGCGACCTGGAGGAGGCCACACTGCAGCACGAGGCCACAGCTGCTGCCCTGCGCAAGAAGCACGCCGACAGTGTGGCCGAGCTGGGCGAGCAGATCGACAACCTGCAGCACGTGAAGCAGAAACTGGAGAAGGAGAAGAGTGAATTCAAGCTGGAGCTGGACGATGTCACCTCCAACATGGAGCAGATCATCAAGGCCAAGGTGGCCGCCCGCTCAGCCTCTCCGTGCCATCCTTTCCCTCACAGCTTGCACCTTCCTTCCACCTTCTCTATCTGCCTCTTGCTTGCCCTCCCCTCTCTCTTGTCTTTTTCACTTCTTTCATCGCCATTTGGTCTTTCTCTTCCTCTCTTTTTTGCCCCCTCCATCTCCCTCCACCCAGTCTCTGTCTCCTAATCATCCTTCCTTTCTTTAATTCATGCTCAGTCTTCAGATTGTGCCCCTTTCCCACCACCCCATTTCACCGTCCTGCCCTCTATGCTCTCTCCACGTGGTTCTCTTCTTTCTCGGTTGACCCTGCCCCTTCTCCCTACCAACTCCAGCCCCTCCCACACTCACCCTTCCTGTGTCCCTTGCTGACCAAAGGCAAACTTGGAGAAGGTGTCCCGGATGCTGGAGGACCAGGCCAATGAGTACCGCATGAAGCTGGAAGAGAGCCAGCGCTCCCTCAATGACTTCACCACCCAGCGAGCCAAGCTGCAGACCGAGAATGGTCGGTACCCCTAACCAAAGCTGCACCTGCCCCAGGGTGGGTGTTGGTTACCTACTCCATGGCCCACAAATCCCTCCTTCCCACCTCCAGGAGAGCTGTCCCGGCAGCTAGAGGAAAAGGAGGCTCTGATCTCCCAGCTGACCCGAGGGAAGCTCTCCTACACCCAGCAAATGGAGGACTTCAAAAGGCAGCTGGAGGAGGAAGGCAAGGTGAGGCTTAGCTAGGGGACCAGGGGGACATGCTCAATGGTAGCCCTGGGGCAATTAATCTTAAGGCTAGAAATGGAGCCTGGAGAGAGGCCTCTGTGATAGAAAGACCCACCAGTCTAGGTTCTTCTACCCTTCAGCTAAGTGACACCCAAAAATCATTTAATGCCTCATTCCTTGTTTGTAAAGGGGTGGGATGGACATATTAGGAGGCTACTCAAAGACTTCGAGATTCCACACCAGCCCTTACCCTGAATGAGGCTGGGGCTTGGTTGAATTTCAAAGATATGAGAAAAACTAAGGAAATGAAGGGCACCTCCTGGGAGGCTGAGCCAACCTCTGAGTGCCCACCTCTCCCCAGGTGAAGAACGCCCTGGCCCATGCACTGCAGTCAGCCCGGCACGACTGTGACCTGCTGCGGGAGCAATACGAGGAGGAAACGGAGGCCAAGGCCGAGCTGCAGCGTGTGCTGTCCAAGGCCAACTCAGAGGTGGCCCAGTGGAGGACCAAGTACGAGACGGATGCCATCCAGAGGACCGAGGAACTCGAGGAGGCCAAGTGAGCTCTGCATTGCCCCCACCCTAATTTTCTTGGAGGAAGGAGAGGGAAAGGGTTGGAGACAGGCAGAGCGCTCATGGGAAGGAAGTTTGAGGTGGGAGAGCCAGGGGGCCCATTAAGACCTGAGGGAAACTTGGTGGGGCAATAGAGGGTCAATAGAGGTGCTTGAAAAGGAGCCTGGATCCTGTGCTTTTGTGAACCCGGGTTGGCCCTGACCCACTTCCTGTGACAGGCGAGCTTTTGGCCCGGGTTATACCTGATGCTCACGTATAAGACGAGCAAAAAGCTTGTTGGTCAGAGGAGCTACCATCGATCAGCCTGGTGTGGCATGTAGGGAGGCAGCCTGGGCAGCCCATCCTGGTGGACTCTGTCCTAGGTACCTGCAACCTTGGTTCCCTCTAGGCTGGGGTTCCAGGGCCTGAATGGCTGTCAGTGTCCCAAGGAGCTGTGGGAAGGGGGCAGGTCCTCCTTTTCTGACGGTTCCATGGAGTCATCCCAAGGCCCCACTGTTTCCAGGTAGAGTCACACACAAATACCTCTCTCCCCGGGCAGGAAGAAGCTGGCCCAGCGGCTGCAGGATGCTGAGGAGGCTGTGGAGGCTGTCAACGCCAAGTGCTCGTCACTGGAGAAAACCAAGCACCGGCTGCAGAATGAGATCGAGGACCTGATGGTGGACGTGGAGCGCTCCAATGCCGCCGCTGCAGCCCTGGATAAGAAGCAGAGGAACTTCGACAAGGTGGGCCCCCTGGGCAGGGCCCTGGCAGCCAGGGTGGAGGCCAGGGGAGGGAATCAGGTCAGCATGAGGCCAGAGATATCCTCCTTAGAGGTGGGAGGAGCCAGAGCACAGGGAAGGGTGATTTGGGCTGGGCCCGGGTGAGGGACCTGGAGGTGGGGGGCTGCGGGTCGGTTGGGTTGGGGGCTGGGGAACAGCGCAGTGAGCGCCTTCCCTGGGCAGATCTTGGCCGAGTGGAAGCAGAAGTACGAGGAGTCACAGTCGGAGCTGGAGTCCTCACAGAAGGAGGCGCGCTCCCTCAGCACAGAGCTCTTCAAGCTCAAGAACGCCTATGAGGAGTCCCTGGAGCACCTGGAGACCTTCAAGCGGGAGAACAAGAACCTCCAGGGTGCGTTGCAGGCCAGAGAGGCTGGGAAGGGGCCTGTGGCAGGGAGGCCTGTGTTGGAGCAGGGAGACACAGGCTTTGAACTTTCTGAACCTCTGACCCCCAGAGGAGATCTCAGACCTGGCTGAGCAGCTGGGAGAAGGAGGAAAGAATGTACATGAATTGGAGAAGGTCCGTAAGCAGGTGGAGGCGGAGAAGCTGGAGCTGCAGTCAGCCCTGAAGGAGGCTGGGGTGAGGGCCTGACTCTGCCTATATCCCCTGCCTTGGGTCCTCTCCCCACCCCTGCTCTGACTCCCTGCCTCTCCCTCTTTGGGGGTGATCCTGACCCCAAGACAAAATCTGTTAGCTCCTTATCCTTAGTCCCAGGCATTCTCACCCTCTGAAGCCTCTTATCACTGCTCTGTACCTCTCTCCTCCTCCCCCAAAGGCTCCCATCCACAAAGTCACAAAGTAACCCTGTAGGGATGGGGCCCTGTGGTTTCCACTACCCATGACTACCTCCAAAGCTACAGTCTGCACAGAGGAAAACATCATAGTCTGATCGTAGGCCATAAGGTTTTGTTTCCCACCTGGTTTTTAAAAATTTTAAATCTGGCAATCATAATAACCACTCAGACAGTAGTTAGGAGCATAGGCTCCAGAGTCAAACAGGCCTGAGTCTGAAACTGGGCTTGAGGGCCTGCGCTGTATTGTTGGCAAGGTTCTTAACCTCTCAGTGCTTCAGTTTTCTCATCTGTAAAGTGGAGTTAATTGTATGGACCTCATAAAATTTTATGCATGATTTTTATGAAGATTAAATAAGGTAACACATTTAATAACTTAATCTATTTCAGCTATTATTATTATTCAAATTTAAGAACCTGGGAAAAGCCCTGAGCTTTTGGACTTCAACTTTTCCCACTCAAGGGTGAGGTACCTAAGGAACAAAGATAAAATTTTGAATTTGTGGTTATAAAATCCTCCCTTTTCTATGATATGGGTCAGGCATTCATGCAGTGTTAGCGCTGGAGGGTCTTGGCAATTGTGAAGTCCAAACTCTTTCCTTAACAGAGGAAGCCCAATGAGTCAGGAAGCCCAGGAAGCCCAACACTCCCTTCCCTGCAACACCCTCCAGGACCTGGGAATGCCAGTCCCACCTCCCAGTCTCTTCCCAGTTTTATTCTCCAGGCTGTAGTCCTGGCTGATACCTACCTCCTCTCTGTCTCCCTCCCCCATCCTGCCCCTGGGTCCTGACTGTCTGCCTTGGGCCTTCTCTCCCCACCCCCCACTAGGCCTCCCTGGAGCATGAGGAGGGCAAGATTCTCCGGGCCCAACTGGAGTTCAACCAGATGAAGGCAGAGGTTGAGAGGAAGCTGACCGAGAAGGATGAGGAGATGGAACTGGCCAAGCGCAACCACCTGCGTGTGGTGGACTCGCTGCAGACCTCCCTGGATGCAGAGACACGCAGCTGCAATGAGGCCCTGCGGGTGAAGAAGAAGATGGAGGGCGACCTCAATGAGATGGAGATCCAGCTCAGCCAGGCCAACAGGACAGCCTAGGAGTCCCTGAAGATCTCCCTGAAGATCTCCCAAGCCCATCTGAAGGTAACAGAAGTTAGGTCCCTCATGAAGGGGTGAGTCTGAGAGTGAGTAGGGGTGTAAAGAGGAATGGTGAAGACCCAGGAAGGGGTCTTGGGCTAATGAACATAAGGAAGTAGAAGCCACCTACCTCCTGGACTTGGAGGTTGGAGGAATGGAAAGCTAATCAGGCCTTGAAGTATATCCTGGACCGTCCAGCCTCCACGCCTGAGGAGCAGATGAGGAAATGTGCTTCTTTACTGTCTAAGTGATAAAAGATTTGTGAATGTGGGATGGGATGCATTGGACCCAGAAGTGGGAGGGGTGAGAGGCCCTGATGGGGTGGGGTCTGGGCCTCTCCTCGTGGCCCTTTCCCTGGCAGGACACCCAGATCCAGCTAGATGACGCAGTCTGTGCCAATGATGACCTAAAGGAGAACATTGCCATTGTGGAGCGGTGCAACACCTTGCTGCAGGCTGAGCTGGAGGAGCTGCGGGCCGTGGTGGAGCAGACAGAGCAGTCTCGGAAACTGGCCGAGCAGGAGCTGATTGAGACCAGTGACTGGGTGCAGCTGCTGCACTCCCAGGTAAGGGGGTCAGGGCAGCCATGTGGAAACCTGCTGAGTGTCAGATCCTGGGGCAGTTATGGAAACCAGATGTTCTGAGTGAGTATGTCCAACCAGAATAGCAAATTATTTCAACTCTTGGGCTAACTCTCATCTGTTAGTAGTGGTTGCCAGCACCACTATCTCGAGAAAGGGGTCTGAATTCAAAAGCTAAGAGTGTTATGATTGATTGGTGATGCCTGCCAAAGTCACGAGTCTGGAAGTAGTGGAATACATGCTGTTATTTGATATCCTCAGTCTAGAGTTTGCTCTGTAAATATGGGATTTCGGATGTTTAAAGAACAACTACATCTACATGCAACCCAAAATCTGAATAGAACATCATTTTTCTGCAATCCTATCCACAGTCTTCAGTTATATTCATTATTTTTTTAATTTTTCTTTATTGTACTTTAGGTGAAGGTTTACAGAACAAATATTTTCTCATTAAACAGTCGGTACACATATTGTTTTATAACATTGGTTAACAATCCCACGACATGTCAACACACTCCCTTCTCGGCCTTGGAGGACCTTTTTTTTTTTGTGAAAATATACATAGCCAAAGTATACACCATTTCAAAAATTTCTACATGCACAGTTCAGTGACAT